>NC_133769.1:223837446-223852323 GCF_003597395.2 Chelonoidis abingdonii
TGAAGTCAGGTGCTCTAATTGGCCACAGCTGTTCTAGTTAATTTAAAGCAAACCTTCCTCCCTTGGCAGGGAATAAGGCCCCCTGCTAACACTCTTATGCTGCCTTCTGGCCATGCTGTATCACAATATATAGTATATGTGTGTGTGTATATAACGACTAGTAGATTATAAGAATAAACAAATGTGTTGTTTTTTTCAGGAAAAGACAAAGGTAAAATAAAAGGTGAGGAGGAAAGGCAGGAACCAAAAACAAAAGGTAAAGGCAGAGGAATCAGGGATAAGAATTAAATAACCAGCTGAACAATCACATGGCAATAATTAAACATGAAATGCCCACAAGCTTAGTAAAATAATGAAAATTCCCCCAAAATCTCCCCGCAGGCCTTGACTGGTTGGTGGATTTGGAGCTTGATGAGGTAGGGTGGTTTCCCTGGCTGATATGCCAATATCTGTCCCTAGGGGTAAAATAGGTCTTTGATGGATTCAAGCCCTGGCTATCCCTGACTCCCAAACCAGGGGAGGCTTACCAGGCTCAAGTAGCAGTCAGTCTTCACAGACACAGCAAAGTCTTGTGGGTTCAAGTAATCCATGCCTTCTTGGTGTGGTGCTTTGTCCCTCTCTAGTGGCACCTAGCCCAGCTAAAGATTGATGAGTCTTCTACAGCCGGGCGACTGGGATTTGTTAGCATCACACTTTCTGTTCTGGAGTTGGATACTCCAGGACAGTCTCAAGCCCTCTGACAGCTACTCCCCTTCCTGCTGCAAGGGAGCAACTCCAGAGCTGCTTCTCCTCTGGCTGCTGTAATTCTGCTCCTGGCAGCCAGCTGTCTTCTCACAAATACTGTCTGTGTCCAAGCCAAGAGGACATGTCTGGGCAGCCCCAGCTGTGTTCAGACTATCTAGGATCTACAGTTGGTTGTCCTGTTTGCTAATAAGGTTCCTCACACAGCCCCCAAGGTTGTTTGGCACCTGTGCACAAAGGTTAGGTTTCTAAACCCCAGATTTAGGCCTACTAGATCAGGTCTCATTAAAAATCTGGCTAGAGATAGTGGTGCCCACCTTATAACTTTTAACTCAGTAGTTAGAGTACTGAACTAGGATGTAGGAAACCCAGTTTCAATTCCCTCCTCTCTGCCTGAAGGGGAGGAAGGATTTAAACAGGGGTTTCCCATGTCTCAGGAGAGTGCTCTAACCACTGAGCTTTGAGATATTCTGATGTGGGATCTCTCAGTCTCTCTTGTTGAAGTTGTTCCACTTAATTAAAGAGTAACTGGAGCAAGGGGACTGGACCCTGGGTCTCCCATCTCTGTGCCCTAACCACCAGCGTATAGAGTCATTCTCTCTGTCTTTGGCCCAATGACTGTTCCACTGTGGATAAATACTTAAATAGTCATTCGGTCTGACAGAGAGTGAGAGTGAGTTTAGGGCAAATCTTTCCCATTGGCATTTCCCATTGGCTAGTTAAGTGGCTTCTTGTCCAGCATGCTGACTTTTGTGGATTGCAGTCTTAAACACCTTTCAGTGCATAGGGAGCCTAGGTGCTTAACTCATGCTTTGTGGATCGCAGTGTTACTCCTCTGATTTTTCTAGGCACCTAAAAGTTAGGCATTGTGATGTTAAGCTTTCCTATGCTTCCTTCGTGGATCCCAGGCCTTTGTGTCTCTCAAGCACAGGTGAGTTAGGCAGTCTTTGTTTCAGGTGCCCCAGCCTTTGTGCTGCTGTCTGTGGAAGCAGTTTTTTTCAAGCTTCCAGTATTTAATATCACCTGATTATACTTACTTGTGGGTTTTTTTGTTCTTTGGGAAAACTGGGGGACAGGAGGGGTTCTTATTTTACCTGTTCATTGAACTCTGTGACTCTTACTCAGACTGATTGGTGTTGTGGAGCCTTGCTCAAACTGGTGAGCATTTACTTAGTGCCCATGAAACACACAGATATCAAAGGGACTATTTGAATGAGTAAATGTTTACTAGCTTGAGTTAGAGGTCCACAACCTGGCTCTAATTAATTAATCCATGTCTTCAGCATCACAGAGCATACCCAAGCCAATTAAAACCCTTATTCTGGTTTTTTTAAATTGAACTTTAAAATTTTAAGTAGTTTGGAAATACCATAATGATGGCAATACAAGAAATATGTAACTTGATTATGTTACTGCAAAAACCAATATCCTACTGGATATGTCTTAATCACCATGAGTTCTTAAGGGACTGATTTTTAAAATGTATGCCATTTACTAATGAATTTCATGTCGTTTTGGAGGAAATAATGGGAACAAGTATATACGATTTTTTTACATTGTTAAAATGCTCCTTAGGCCTTGGTTTATTATACAAAGAAAGGGTGTATATAATTCACAAGAGGTTGTCATTGGAGACATAGCAAAAATGATACTTATAAGCATTAGAAAATTATACTTTGGGCTTTCAAAAATGAAAAATATCAGAGGAAAGTAAATAATTTTAGGTTACACATGTCCAGCATTCATTTCATTATTCACTAGCATTAGGCCACTCCATTAGAGTCATTACTGTCCTATTCAAAAATAATGAGCATTTCCCCAGCAATCACACCTCCCATCTTCAGCTATACTTTAAAAATAGAATAACAGCACTATGATGAATATTTTTCATGATATATATATGCTTTTTTCCTTAAAAAATCAGAAACGTACAATTTAAAACTAGAAGACAGGAAGGAGGAAAGGGCATTGTTTGCAGATTGAATGTATTTTGCACAGATTCTCTTCTTTCTCTAGGATTTCTCAAAATAATAGGAAAAAGAAATTCTTTGATTAGGTTACTATGGGAAACTGGATTAGTAGCAAGGTATATTTACCCTCTAGGTCACTGCTTTGAATCTAGTCCAAGGCATTAGTGATCAAAAGTTATTAACAGCTAGGCCAAGATAAAAAAAAACAAGAGCCTAAAGTTAGGCTTCCTAAATCCAGAGTTAAATACCTGCACGAGTTTGAAATGTGCTCAGTGAGAGATGCTGGATGTTCCCAATTATGTCTTTCTCGGGACACCCAGAACTTTGAGTTACTGTGGTTAGCACCCTGCCATAGCAAGAGTGAGAGTTTTCCTGCTGCAAAATGTGTGTCAGTTCCTTGACCCATGAGTCAGTCTGCTTTGCCAGCAAACTCCTCGAGACTCTGCCAGTCTCAGCCTTGTCTTGCAAGTAAAAATCAATGAACATTAGTTCCTGAGTTTCCCAGAGACCCCTCCCTGTCCAGTCCCTCTTACCAGACACTCACAGAAATTAAGTTCGCTGCCTCCAAAAAGACTATATACATATTAGCCTGCTAGGTTTGCTTTTTTGATTTGCTTGATCAATTTGCTTACCTTAGATGCAAAAGATGTACTGTGGTTCTTTGCTTGCAAAGCTTAACCCTGGCATACTGGCAAATGTAGGACAAACTGTTTATCTGGGGTGCTCAGAGTGCTTATTAGGAGCATATTTAAAAAACATATTTCCAGCATATTTACATAACTCTTTACATGCTAATCATATACATACCACACAATAATATTGTTCTTCAAAGTGTCACTGGGTTGCATAAAAGACCTTACTCGATACATTTACTTATTCTTTGGGGTTCAGATCCCCCTGTCAAGCTGTTTGAAGGGGCTCATGATAGAGTGACCAAATAGCACATGTGAAAAATTGGGACAGAGGTAAGGGGGGGAAAAGGTGTTTATATAAGAAAAGCCCCAAATATCAGGACTGTCCCTATAAAATTGGGACATCTGGTCACCCTAGCTCATGACCATGAGTGCCAAACCAGAGCACAAACCCCAAATTGGCTGTGTGTTCTACAATTAGGTTTCACCAACCAAGTATCAAATGTGAACTACTGAAACAGCCTTAACATGGAGACACATAAAGTTCCCCTGGGTACTCCTATATATCTTGCTACCCAGGCAATCTTGCCTTTCTGATAGATGGTCTCTTTCACCAAATATCACAATATTTGGATTAATCCCAGTCCCAAAGGACCAGTCACTTACCTCAGGTCAAGTGCACACTAGATCTGTCACCAGAGATAACACTTGTAGCCAATCCTATAATAAACTATCTAAACATTTATTAACTAAGAAAAAGAAATGAGCATTATATATAAGGTTAAAGCAAGTAAACATACATACAAGTAAACATACATGCACAAAAAATTACAGACTTAGGTTCCAAAAAGTAATGGAAGCTTCTATAATGTGCAAGCTCTAGATGTCCTATAAAGCTTGGCTTGTGGATCCCTTGCTTATGCTCAGAAATATTGCCCTTTCCAATTTCCGAGCAGCATAGTGATAACAATTTATTGACAAGGATTTTTATTTGCCCTGGAAAAACTATGATGGAATGAGGGTTTGTGGGAGTGGGCTTGGGGGTAGGCAATCAACAAAGTATTTTGTTCACTGATGTCCCATATTAGCTTGCCTGGTGTCTGTGGACCTTTTGTTGGGCAGGAGATGACACCTCTTGTGGTAAACTAGTGTTTCACACTTAATAACCCTTCATTTCTGACTGTGGAGGTTTCCAGTTTCATAGCAAATATTTTCATACTTATAGAGCAAAACACTCATATATATCATCATAACATGGGATACAGATATTATAAGTGATATTTATGCATACAGCAACTCATAAGCATTCATAAAGTCCACATACTAAACACAGCTCTGTGAAGTAAATACCTATATTAACAATACTACCACACAGGTGAGCCAGACAAGTTTCCAGCTATGTTTCCAGTGTTCAGTGAGGCCTAAGGGCCTTGGCATGAGCTGACACCCAGTCTGCCAGTGTCACAGCCCTGTCATCCCTCCCCCGGAGTGTCTGAAAATCAGTCTGTTGCTTAATGTTAGATTTAGGTTCCCATTTTTGAAAATCTCAGACCTGGCAGCTGTTCATTGCCCTTGAATGAAATGAGTTGATGGTCCCAGTCCAACTCCTAGTGAACTAGTGTCCATATTACAAGCAAAATCTTTATAGGCAGCCTCTCCAGGGAGACTACGGACTGCAACAGCAGTGACTGTTGTGCTTCAACTCTCAAATGAATTGAATGGCATTTTATTCTTATGAAATAAAAAATTGGTAACTCTTGTTAGAATCTGGTGGTGATATTTTAAAACTTTAAGATTTTTCCTTCTAAGAATCAAACTAGTACTCCCATAAGTATCCCACAGGAAATTAGCTTAGACACTCCTATGCCAATGGGAGAACTTCTCCCATCAGTGTAGTTAATCCACTTCCCTGAGAGATGGTAGCTATGTGAAAAGGAGAAGCTCTTCTGCCAACATAGCACTGGGGGTGGGGGTTAGGTCAGTATAACTACATCGCTCAGGGGGGTGGATTTTTCACATCCCTGAGCGATGTAGTTATACCGATGTAAGTCTGTAGTGTAGACCCAGCCTGAAAAATCCATATTCTTTTTAAAGACAGTAAGAATCACAGTTTGAAAATGTAGAAAGATTGAAATCCAGAGTCAATCCAAACCAGTAGGAAAACCATTTTGTCTAATGTGGCTAGGATGGACTTGAGAAGATACAGCTCCTTTTTATGCTTTACCAAACGTTTTTACTTCTTGCTAAAGTCATTCATTTGCTGTACATTGGCTGAGCTACAAATCAAGTTGAAGTAACAGATCCATTAAACATAGATGAAAGGTTAGTGGCAGAGTTAAAATAGCTGCCAGATGTCATGATGAATTCAAGATGTTCTCATGATGGGCTTATACTATTCCAAGATAATTCTCAAGTGATATGAAGGATAATCCTATTCACAGTTGATTCAGGATGACTTCATGATATATTGGTTGTCAGAAAATAACCCTTACAAACCCATTAACTTCTCTCATGTCTTTGCACTCCTCTTTTCTCTCCTTTAGACCCCATAGCTGAGGCCATTTTTAAAATCATTTTAAATGAGTTCACTATGTAAGATCCAATGGTTGGAACTTGAAATCAGCAAAGTTCAAAATGGTTATCTTTAGTTCAGTTTACTAAGGGAGATGGTAGAGTCTCTATCATCTGAAATTTTTCAAACAAGATCAGATGTTTCTTTCTAAAGATATGCTCTAGTTCAATGGCAAGTTATTGGGCATGATGCAGGAAACACTGAGTGAAATGTTATGCCCTGTGTTATGTACAAGGTTAGACTAGTGAACTAATGGCCCCTCTGACCTTGCAATCTGCAAATCTATAAAACTGGTGCACTGACATGATGCCAAAATTTTAGCAAGGGGCTCTCTCAATAAATTTCCACTTCAGTTGCATATCTATGTGACATTCACATTACATTAGTTCAATACTTTCTACCCCACTCAAAAATATTCATAAATTCAATATTAATTTCCCAATCACCTCTGTCAAATTCAACAATTCTATACTCTGTTATCCAAATATTTCCATTCCCACCACTTTTGGCCCATTATCCTTTCTCTCCCATCACATACCTGTTAGAGGTCACTACGGGTAGCTCCTCTGCTTAGCACCTGTTTCAGCAGCAGTGATGGTAGGCAGGTTTTCTGTAGCCTCTTCTTGCAGAAGTGTTGAAAGACAAAGGATCCTGTAGCCTCTGACCGCATGGTGGTTGACTGATTAAGGAGACAGTCCCACTGGTGGTGACTATGGTCCACTTTATTTTGTGAGGGTGGTGGTCTCCCCTCACTGTTGATGTTCTTCCCTCTTTTATGTACATTGGATGGGACTACAGTTTCACTCCCAATATTGGGTCTTCTGTGCCCTGTGAGTAGGGGCTGTAGGGATAGGCACTTGGCTCCACCTTCTCTCTCTTTCTGTGGTTCTGGAATAGCAGAGGGATGATATGCTGCTTTCTTCGTACATTCCTAGAGACACTGGTAGGGGATGCAGGAGCAAAGTTTCTCTTACAGCAGCTGCCATGGGAGTGACAAGTATATGTGTAATGTGGCAGTTGCCTGAGGGAGCAGCAGGTAGCTCAGTCCCAGAATTGGAGAGAGCTGGAAATCTTAATCAAGATGGTCTTAGCCTTTCTTGTCAGACCTATGACAGAGTTCCCTTTCAACCTCCCTTCCCAGCAGAGCCGATTCCATTACGACACTATCATGCACTGGGCCAGCCTGAGGATTTGAGAGAAGCTAATGAGCTGATTCTCTAGGATACCGTCTAAGCATAACTAACTCATTTTACATAAAATGAGTATTGTAGGGGTGATCAACTGTGGAGAGACAGGGCCCTCCAGGGAGAAGACGTGTTCCCATAGTGTTGCCATGCACAGTTGTTTTATGCTTCAGAGCTCCCTTTAAGGTATTCCTAGTAGAATATTCCAGAGGAAAATTAGTACAGTCTCAGTTAGACAAGGATGCGTGGCACTCCTAGCTCCACCCCTGACCTGCCCCCTCCCACCAGTGAAGAATGGACTCATCTCCTCTCCTATTGGAAACTCTGCCATGCAGTTAGCTGTCTGCTACCCATTACCTGGGGTAGATACATGCACAAAGAGGTTCCTTCGCTGCTGGGAGACAGAAGTCATGATGTGTCTCTGAATTTGGACAAAAACCATTGCAAAGCTAGCTATTGAAAGGGGTCACCCCAATAGGGAGGGCATCCCAACACTTGCCTGAGAGTCAGACTTATCATTGCCAAATTCCTCAGCTCTAAACATAATTCATAATTGTGTAACTTGCAAGAGAGTGAGGGGATTTTACAAATAGGCAAATGCTTGGGGCCTGATTCTGATCTGACAAATGTAATTCCATTGACTTCAGATGAGTTCATCCTGATTTATGTAAGTATAAGCAAAAGAAGAATTGGGCACACATTTTTTTCCAGGATTACGATGAGACAAAACAAGCGATTCAAAAATAGGAGAGGGAGGAAGTTGAAGGATTTACATATCCCTATATATGATGATCTATTCAGCCAGGTTTATAGTCTCACAAAAAAATTGAAAATAATTGTCTGAAAAGAAGTCAAACACAACAAAGTTATATGTATTGGTAGCCACTGAGCAAATGTACAAGATGAACAGAAGTGGTGCTCAGCTTAATAGTTCTGAAGATGAACATGGTGACTCAAAATGATACAGACATAATGAATGAGAGAAATACTGTGCCAGATGGAATACTTTGAAAACTTATATGGATCAGAATGACTCTACTGTTTGTATTTTGAGCTTGTTTAATCTTTCATTCTATCCTTTCCTGTTTAACATTGATTAGCGTAATCCTTTCCCCGTACCAAAGTATTAATATGTGTATTTTCCAGGAACACAGCAGGAAACTGCATACTAGTAGGAGGACTTAGCCTGATAGAGAGAATCTCCTCAAGACCCTCTGCCTCGCTACTGAACTGAAAACTCTGCTTTCGCTCAGATAAGAATTTTGTTTTACCTTCAATTAATTGAAATGTAAATTAACTATACAGAGTGGCAATAACCCCTTCCAATTTGAGGGTAAAACCTCTTTTAGATTATAGTTTTATTTCACAGGGAAGACTTGTCCAGGGATGTGATCTTCCTCTTAGGTTAACCCCTCCACATTTTCTTTTCCATAATTTAATCCTTTTCCTCATTTCAGACTTTTTCCTGCTATAATGTTTTCCCCCAAAGTTCTTGAGAATATTCAATTTCATTTTTCCTCCTCCGGTTCTGTGTTTGGTTTCAGGGCTGGAATTGTGTCCCATATTGATAACTGACTCCCCTTTCTACTCTACTCATCCTTTAATCCTGTCCCTCAACACACTTTATTGGGTTTTGTATATTAAGTTCTCTCCCCCTCAGCACTATGATAAACGATGGCTGATAGTTTAACCTTCTATCATCCTCTTTGATGGTTCTGTCAAAGCTACACAGTTTGTGGGAAGCAGCAGAACAACTCTCATGACTTCATCTTTCCAGTAGGAAACAACTCCTAACTAACATTACCTAATGCAGAAAGAAGATAGTGACTGCAGCCTCCATTTTATACACAGACCTGAAACCAAATTGAATGGAGATAAAGAGATCTAAGGTGCTTCTCTGAACAAGCTGCAATGGTGGGGATCAGGCTTCCAGCACTTCTTTACATCCTACATCCTCCTGGTCCAAACCTCCTCTCCCTACCATGTGCACAGATAAAAGAAACCCATCAAATTAAGGAAATAGGTGTCATGGCTTAGCTACACTTCCAGCTAAATTGGCATTGCTCTGACCAATGCAGTGGTGTCAATTTAACGGGTCTGGTGAAGACAAGCTAAGGCAATGACAGAGGGCTCCCCCGTCAATGTCTGTACTGGACGTCCCCAAGAGGAGGAAGGTAAGTCGGTGAGAAAGCATCTCCTGTCGACATAGTTTGGTGTAGACATTGCTGTAAGTCGACCTAAGTTACGTCGACTTCAGTTATGTAACTTACGTACCTTACATAATTGAAGTATCGTAACTTAGGTCGACTTACAGCATTAGTGTAGACCTGCCATCAGACTTCACTATCAGGGACAGTGATTCTTTGCATTCATGAAATACAAATAAACGTTTGCATTTTGTACTATCATGGATGAAAATTATCATTGGATGTCTTGCTAATTCTGTACTGGGATTACATATGGTATACCCCAGTCTTCTCTTTTCACTTTGTAGGTTAGAGCTTTGCTAAATGCTGTCCAGAATGGCTTGGTTTTACTGTTTGTATCTTGACTCTTTCCTGATTAGTTGCCAGCATAGCTCTGTTTCAACACTTTGGCTATTAATATTCTTTTTGGGTGGAGGCAAGCCTTTAGCTGTGAAACTTTTGAGTCTACATGACAGAACACGAGTATGTAGTGGTGAGATGTAGTAGCAAAAGTCCTAAAGAATAACAGAAGATTAATGCACCTAAGTATTTATCATTTTAGCAGGAATGTTCCCCTTTGCTATTAATTTACTAAATATGGGGGGAAATACTGCATCCAGTAATTTAATTTCCCTTTAGATTTCCTTGGGCCTAATCCTTCTCTTCCTTCAACCTGTGTAGGTGAACGCAAAATGAATGTAAAGGGCCACTCTAGTGTGAGTGAAGAATCTTGGTCTGGTAGTATTCTACACCCACTTTGCACAAATAAAAATGACAACACTGGGTGCAAGGCAGGAAAGAATCAGACCTCATCTTCATTTTTAAATCTGAAGAGTTTTTATGTTGTCTATTTATTTACTGGAAACAAGGAATTTTGATTTCCGAAGACTGCAAGGCACTGAATAAGATTAAATACATTATTACATATACAGGAAGGATTTTGCTTTAATTCCTGTGTTCTCACACCAACAGAGTTTATAATCAGAGATGATGTAAAAGTTCACAGATGGAGATCTGTATAGAAAGGACAGGTCTACACTTAAAATACTGCAATTGCATTGGTGCAGCTGTGCCACTGCAGAGCTTCAGTGAAGATGCTACTAGTTAATCCACCTCCATGAGAAGCAGCAGCTATGTTGACAGGAGATGGCCTCCTGTCAACACAGCGCCATGTACACCGGGGTTTTGGTTGGTATAACTGTGTCTCTCAGAAGGGTGAATTTTTCATACCCTTGAGCTATGGAGTTAGTAAGTTTGTAGTGCAGACCTGGCCGAAGTGATGTGCTTTATGAGGGGAAACCAGTGACAGCAATTCATATTTCATATGACATTTTCATAAATCAGAAAGGTGAAATGTAGTGGAGCTCTGTTCTAGCAGAGTCATCAGTTTATTGCTTTTATGCTTGTGTGGGTTTTTCTGTGACTGCTGCTTATCTTGCGGATGTCGTATTCGATGCAATAATTTTTCAGTTGTGTATTGACTTTTTTTTCTATATTTCTCTAATGTTATCAAACAGCACAAAAATGCCTCTATTCTTCTTCGAGTGCTTGCTCATATCCATTCCAGTTAGGTGTGCGCGCGCCGCGTGCACGTTCGTCGGAGAAACTTTTACCCTAGCAACACTCGGTGGGCTGGCAGGTCGCCCCCTGGAGTGGCGGCCGGGTATGGCGTTCTAACATAGTACCCCGACGGCACCGCCCGCTCCTCAGTTCCTTCTTATCGCCCGTGTCAGTCGTTGGAACAGTGGAGGTGCTTAGCTGATCCACCTACACCTAGCGATTTGCTCGTTTCTTAGTTCTCGTGTACATAGTTTTTCTCTAGTTCTTGTGTTTACGTATGTTGTAGTTATGTATATAGTTTAAGAGGATCGGGGGTTCGCCCCTTCTCTCCCCGGCACCGGGCCATGCCAGTTCACCGGGCTTCAAGCCTCTGCAACTGTCGTCGTCGATGCCACAGGAGACCCGCACGATCCTGTTTAAAGTGCCTCGGCGAGGGCCACCTGTTGGAAAAGTGCGTATCGGTAAGCGTTCCCCGGACAGAAAGAGCGGACTCTCGCCTAAACAGCTCTTGATGGAGGCAGCTCTACCTCCTCCATCCTCGGTCATCCTCTGGACCGGGAACAAGTGCTTCGACTGCCCCGGCACCGGCGAAGACGCCTCGGCACCTTCCGTCACCGGCCCAGTCCTCCCGGCACCGCTCACTCTCCCCGAGGAGCAAGAGACTCAAGGCTCCTGCGGTACCCTCGGTCACACCGCAGTTAGAGCGCAGCTCCAGGTCAGATCGCCCGGCACTGCCAGCAGCCGCGGCACCGCCTGCTCCTGCACCGTCGATTCCGGCCTCTCAGGTGCCGTTGAGTCCAGTGCCGACCAGCTCCCCGGCCCACGCTGCGGTAGAGCTCGTCATCCCGACTACGCCGGAGACCTTCTCCAAGGCGCGGGACCTCATCGCTCTTACAGAGCCTGAGCTGCCTCAACCCTCGGCACCACTGATGCGGGTTATTCAGTCGCTGGCCAAACCTGCCATGGTGCGATCATCGTCTCCGGGCACCAAGGAGCCCCGCCAATCTCGTTCGGGATCCCGTGAACATTCCCGGCTCCGGCACCGATCGCGTTCCCGGCACTGATCACGATCCCAATGCCGCTCGCAGTCCCGGCACCGTTCTCCATCCCGGTGCCGGTCGTACTCGCGGCACCGGACCAGGTCCCGGTCCCCGTCATACCATCGGCACCGCTCCAGATCCCGGCACCACCAAGCCTCTCGCAGCCGATCCAGGCATGTCGACGTTCTGCACCGGTCGACCTCCCGGCACCGCGCTGGTCATAGGTCCTGGTCCCGCTCTTCATATCGCCATGGCTCCCGGTACCGTTCGCCGGCACCGCACAGGGACAGCTATTATGGATGTACAAATACGGTCCAATCTGCTCCAGCTCCCCTGTGGCCGTCCCGTCATGCGTCCACCTCCCCATATGCGGACAGCGCATCTTATGGAGGATCGGACACTCAGGCCCATCAGGACCAGGGGCTACCTCAGTGGTCCTTTTGGACACCCTGGGCCTACCACCAATCCCAGGGTGAACCATTGGCCCAATCACGCTCGAGTCATTCTGAACACTGGGCACTGGAGGCCACAATCAGTAGACCACCCCCTGCTGATACAGAGATGGGTGTCATACAGGCTCCAAAACAGCCTGATATTCTGGAGGCAGAGGCCCACCAGGATGCAGCTTCGGTCCAGGACCCGCTTGTTCCAGGGTTGTCGTCATCATCTTCCCCGGATGAGGCAGTGGCGGGCACATCCTCGTCGGGGCCTCCCCCTATCGATCTGTGGGCGCACCAGGATCTTTTGCGGTGCGTAGCCCTGAATATCAGCCTTCCGGTGGAGGAAGTCCCTGAGGTGGGGGACCCTGTGGTCAGCATCCTCTCAGTGGAAACGCCTACCAGGGTGGCCCTCCCATTCATCAGATCCATCCAGGCCAGAGCCAACACCATCTGGTAATCTCCGGCGTCCATTCCACCGACAGCCAGGGGAGTGGAAAGAAAGTACATGGTGCCTTCCAAGGGTTACGAATACCTGTATGTGCACCCAGCCCCCTGCTCGTTGGTGGTGCAGTCGGTCGATGAGCCAGAGCGCCACAGCCAACAAGCCCCTGCGCCAAAGTCTAGGGAGGCCAAACGCATGGACTTGGTGGGCCGAAAGATTTACTCTGCTGGAGGGCTTCAGCTCCGTGTGGCAAACCAGCAGGCCCTCTTAAGCCGATACTCCTTCAACACCTGGGAGGCAGTCGGCAAATTCACGGAGCTGATCCCACAAGACTCCCGTCAGGAGTTCATGGCCCTCCTCGAGGAGGGGAAAAGGGTTGCGAGAACCTCACTGCAAGCCTCGCTGGACTCTGCAGATTCAGCGACTAGAACGGTCGCCTCTGGCATAGCCATGTGGCGCATATCCTGGTTGCAGGTGTCCGGCCTACCGCCTGAGTTGCAGCACACCATACATGACTTGCCATTTGATGGACAGGGTCTTTTCTCGCAAAAGACAGATCCCAGACTACAAAGTCTGAAGGATAACCAGGTTATCATGCGGTCACTTGGCATGCATACCCCTCAAACTCAAAGACGGTCGTTCCGCTCTCAACCCCAGCGCCCCTACCCCCCACCTCGCCCGCGACAGGATGCGACGGACTTTTGGCCGCTACGTGGCCGTATCAACCGCAGACGCATTCGGGCCTCCACCGGGCACAATGCCGGTCCCCCATCTCGGGACCAAGTCCATTTTTGAAGGTGCGCCAGAGCAGCGTACCAATTCCCTCTTCGGCTCCGCTCCGTTTGCCACACGCTTTTCTGTTCTCCGGCGTGGTCCAGCTAACTATGGATCGTTGGGATCTACGTACTGTGGAACTTGGAAACCGTCTCAATCTCTTCTCCGCTTCCCTCCGCCCTCCCTCCTCCGTCCCTCTTTCGGACCCCTCTCACGAGCAACTTCTCCTGCAGCAGGTCCACAAGCTTCTATCATCGGAGCATAGAGTGGTACCGGGGAGCTAACGGCAAGGGTTCTATTTCCCGTTATTCCTGATCCCAAAGGCGAAAGGGGGCCTTCGGCCATCTAGACCTACGCGAGTTGACAAGTTTCAAGAAGTTCAGTTCCAGCAGTGGTGCCTGGGGCCATCATTCCTCCCTGGTCCCGGCGATTGTACGCCACTCTCGACATGAGGCCGCTCCTTTCATATTGCATTTACCTCCCCACAGGAGGTACCCTGCGTTTCAGGTGAATCGAGTTCATTACGGTTCACTGTCTCCCTTTGGACTTGTTGGCCCCTTGGGTCTTCACGAAATGTATGGCGGTTGTTGCCGCTTCCCTCGCCGTCGTCGGTTCACGTGTCCCTTACCTTGCGACTGGCTTATCAGGGGAACCTCAAAGCTCCAGTCACCAGCCACGCGACACCATAAGAAGCTATTCGCAAGTCTGGGCCTGATCGTCCATCTGGACAAGTCCACACTAGTGCCACGCAACAGATAGATTCATCGGGCAGAGCTGGACTCCATCCTTGCGACGCAGCTTGCCCCGCATGGTTTCAAGCCATATCTCCTGGTCCAGAGCCTGCAGAGGTTTCCACTACTCCGCCCGTACTTGTCTGGCCTTCTAGGACACATGGCCGCATGTGTCCTCGTTACAAAGTACGCCAGACTCGCAATGCGCCCGCTACAAGCCTGGCTGGCTTCCGTCTCCGCACGAACCGGGCACCTTAGACATGATTTAACGCACCATCCCACTGGGTCCTCAGCTCCTCGACTTGGAAAGAGTCAGCGCTGGTGCGTGCAGGTCTGGCCTTCCACCCTCCCCAGCCCTCTGCGTCCCTAACACGGACGCATCCTGGGCGCGGGGTGGGCTGGGGGCGCACACTGGGCCCCGCTCACCAAGGCCTTTGGTCGCCAAGAGCTGATCTTCTCTTCAATGTCGAGAGTCAGGGCAGTTAGCCTGGCGTGCCAGCGTTCTCGCACTACAGGGGCGTTGTGTTGCAGTATTCGACAACACAACGGCATGTTATAATCAACAGCAGGAGGCACCAAGGGTCATCTCCCCTGTGTCAGAAGCG
>NC_133769.1:223854306-223903493 GCF_003597395.2 Chelonoidis abingdonii
GCACGCGGCGCGCGCACACCTAACTGGAATGGATATGAGCAACACATCTCAAAGAACAACAGTTACAAAGGTGAGTAACCGTCTTTTTTATTTTATCCCTTCACTGCTTTTAAGAGAAACAAAACTTTACACAGAATGAAGCATAGAGGCAACCATCTACTTTTTGACATAAAAATTTAGGAGACAAAATCTTTTTGGAGATGACAAAAGGGGACAATCCAGCTTTCATCCTGATTTCCTCTGTCATAAGAGGACGGCAGGTGAGAATGAATTCTTCAGAGCATATTCAGAATGTTATGATATCATTTTCTTAATGCTAGAAGGAAATACAGGTGAAGTAAAATATAACAAAATAAAATATTTTTAAATGCACAATAAGTAATTTAAATTTAAAGACATATCTATAAACATTTTCTACTATAGTAAAACCAAAACTCCTAAATTGCTGATCTTCTGTTTAAGACATTGGACTTGGACTCAGAAGACCTAGAGTGAAAGAGGAAGGTTCTTTATGAAATTAATTAGTTAACTCCTGGGGATTCTATCTAAGAGAGAGTAAGGATGCTCCAGTAGTTATAGTACTAACCTACTGTTTGACAGAGTTGGGTTCAATCCCAGGTTTTCTAGACTTCCTGTGTGATCTTTGGCAAGTCACTTGATTACTCTGTGCCTCAGTTTCCCATCTGTAAAATGGTGATAGTAATACATCCTTTTTCTATTGCTATGTTTGTTTATGACATAAGTAATTGTAGGTCAGAGTCTGCTCTTATTATATGCACAGTTTCTTGCAATAGGGCCGTAATCGCAGGAGAGGTTTCTAGACATTTCTATAATAAAATTCAGGAAACTTATTAGCTGATACTTTACACATCCCAGTAAAGTGTACACATTTGTTCTCCTTTCCATTTAGCTAGAGAAGGCATAAAATAGATAATGCAAGTCTCACAAAGCTTCTTTTGATAATTTGTCAGGTTTTGCTTCACTTTGTGAAATTGTTTAATAAACAGTTTATAGGAATAAACAAACCAGAAGTGACACAGATCATGACTGACCCTGAGAATCAGAAAGCCAGATATTCCATCCTGTTCTGTACCGAGTGGAGTTCTGGCACAGGATAGAATCCTGCCCATGGAGCAGTAAATTACTCCACATGTAGTCCCACTGAAATCAATGGAAATACTTTCAAGGTAATGTATGACTCAACATGAGTAAGGGTGGCAGAATCAAGGCAAAAAAATAAGGGATTTTTCTAAATAGGAATGAACACAAACTCTTTCATCGCACTCTTTTGCCCTGTATAAGGGAGTTACAGATTCTTAGTCTATTCTGTGTTTCAGTGCCATTTATACTCCTCTGATACATACTACGACCCTGACTGCTTCTCTTCTCAGCCTCTGTTCCAACCAGGATTGCATATTAGCCCTGCTTTCTCACTGGTATTTGACATTTTTGGAATCTGATATGCAATTCAGTGCCAAGCTGGCATTTACCAAATAACAATGATAAATGTGTCCAACTGTAATAATGCTGAAAACAAACCATTATAACATCCTCTCTCCAGTGAGATGCTGGTGTTGTCATCAGCTCCTCAAGACTCCCTAGTTTCCACTAGCTAGGGGAACAGAATATTTTAGAGGTTGATTCCCCTACTCCACTCTTCTGTGTGATGCAAAAATAGTCCTATCTACTAAGTGAAGTAGGCTCATTTCACGAACTAAAGAGCTGTTTGTTCCTTGATTTAGTGAGCTCAGAATCATATAAAAATGACTGGTTGTCAACATTTTTTCTTATATATTAAAGTGTTGGTTAGCACAGAATTCACTGATATTCACTGATAAACTTTATTCCTTTTATTACAATTTATTATGTAATATTCCCAGTTTTTTACTCCATTATTTACTATTTACTATATGTTCCAGAAGATCTGAAAAAGAGCTCCGTGCAGCTTGAAATCTTTGCTCTCTCACCAACAGAAGTTGGTCCAATGAAATAAATTGCCTTATTCACTTTGTATCTATAATAATGGTTTATCTTGAGACAATGTATTGAGAGGAGGATAGGAGACATGCCTAGATTTTATTTATAATAAGCATTAAAGCATGTTCATTTTATTGTTCTCAGCAACAGTTCTCTCTATGCCTGTGCTTAGTCTGACAAAGAACTGTTTTATCCATTTTTCATTTCCAATAACTATGAGGCCTCTTTGCTCTATTTCTAAACCTGAGCAGTGTCGCAATATTGTAATATTAAAAAAAACAGAAAGTGTCACAAATAGTCTTTGCCAGTGTGTCTCTTAACATAAAGATAGATTAATCCCATTAACTGACATTATGCTCCAGCTGCCCTTTTCATTTACAGGAGCATTTTAAAAAAAAAGAAGGATGAGGAAATAATATTCCATTATCCAACGTCTCACGACTTCTTTTCTTTTTTATTTTTAATTAAAAATATTATCAATGTGTATCATCAACTTCAGCAATGCAATTATTTTTCCCATAGTTTCCGCACAAAACACTACCAGGAAGAAATGGATAAATTTCCCATGATTCATTAACATCTTCAATACAGGGCCATTAGTGTGATCATTTGGAGTTGCTGATAGCAATAGGGAAAATTGCTTTCAAAACAGCTTTAGTAGAAGCATTGGCAGGGATATTAATGCTAACAAATACTCCAAGAGTCGTACTTAATAGCAGAAAACAGATTTACAGAATGCGTTTTGTTGACCTGCCTAGTGAGTTTTATTTCATTGGTTAGTACTTCCATACTGGGATTGAATTGTTTCAGCTCCCTATAAGAGCCATGCAAACTGGGAATGGTTGTATTTTGCCTGTGTACATGTAACAACACAGCAAACTGGTGAGTGTCACTACTGTCTAAGTCATAAGTCCCAGAAATAGTGTGCATTGGAAGGTGGCATTTTCAGGAATCATATTACCATATCAAGTGACTGACTGGTTTAACACAGTTCCAAAATTCATTACCATCTTGGAGTGACATACTCACCTATGCACAGGCAGTTGCTACCAACAATAATGAACTTTTGCTACCTTTCCTAATTTGCCCAACATGTCTGTATGCTTTGTTATTTATTGTTTACTGAGTGGCTGACAAAGTGCAGAGCACTGTATAGAAACCGGAGTACACAAGGTCCCTTCCCTGGCTCTTGTTTCAGGGACAGATTGTGATAGATTTAAAAGTAGAGAAGTGACTTATTTGACATGATAGAAATTTGATTGGGCATTGGGTGCTTAAATCCCTTAAGTTCCTTTGAAAATTCCCGCTTGAATGCAGTAGAGAACATAGAAGCAAAGTATATCAAATAAGGCCCTTAGCTTAACCTCCTCAATGACTACTCCATATACTATTAGCCTTACACAAAGTATTACGTTGGGGGGAAAGACTGACTGTGTTTGCATAAAAGTTACCAAGGAAGCAAGAAAAGTTGGAAACTGCCATTTTGTTTGTTATGAAATTGATGTTTAATGGTGCTGCCCTCAGTGAGTGAGTTCTCGCACAAAAGATATTTGCAGTGTTATACAGCCAGTTATCTGAAGCTTTATTGGCAGTTTTGCCTTATTGTAGCTGGCATTGCTATAAAGTTTGCTGGTAACATGTTCCATCTTTTGCTACTCTTAGTACATTTCTTTCCTTTTTGCCTATATTGCTTAAACTGAAACTGCAGGCCTAGTTTTCATTTACAAAGTGGCCAATTTACACCACTATGGCAATGTAAAAGGGCCTTAAAATGACTATAGAGTTACATTGATACACACTTCAAAGCACCTTTGCACTGCCAGGGCCATGAAACATGTATAAATGTAACTTTACAATCACTTTAAGGCCCTTTTACACTGCATAGTGGTGTAAAGAGGCCTCTTTTTAGGCCTTCAGTACTGGGGTATGCAAGTCTTAGAATTTCCATGGTCCACTTCTAGCAGCACATTGCAATGTGAGTGTCATTAATGATTTAACAGTTACAGCACCATGGAATCTGTGATTTCTGAGTTACTTTACCACTTAGGACATGCTGTAGTGGAGATTCCTTGGGTACCACTGTATGATAACCGGGTAATTGCTGACTTTAATGGATTGTGGGGAAAAGAACTGTATTCAGAACAAATAATGTCAGACTCTATAAAAGTTTACATTTACCTTTTTTTACACATACACACACTATTAATTATGATCTGTGGTGATCACTCACAGGATCTTTAGTTCAAATTCACCCATTCTGGAATTTAGCTTTATTAGTAACTCAGATCACAAAATGAAAATGTACATTTCAGCCTAGACTTTCACCTAACCTTGGTTGTCCTTAGAGCACCTAGGAAAAGCCCTCTCCATTCCACACCATCATTTCACTCTGACCAAGGAACCTCTCTCATCTCTCTCTTATTTTTTAAGTAGAGTTAACTAGAGACATCTCCCACTATGAGTTAGCAGAAATCAACCAGTCATGCCGTGTTCTGACTACTGCTAACACGATTGGTTCAAGAGGAGAGAATTATTATCCTTTTACAAAGTTGATACATAGTTAATTCATATTGAAATCATACCCCAAAACCAAACATTTTAAAATAAAGAAATACTTTTATCATATTCTTGCTAATAGCTTGTGATTGTTTCAAATATACTTTCTTCACTGAACTAATTTACGAACAGCAATTTGCCCATATTTACTATTGAAAATAACTTATTTGTGAGAATAAAATTGCTATGTTAGCAAATAGAAATTCAACAAAAATATACTGGAGAGGCAAATTAGTGGCTCCCAAGATCTACTCGTCAAGGGTAGATAAGCAGTGCCATGTAAAGGGGCTTTAAAATGGGCATAAGCTACATAAATTACATTTATACATATTTTAAAGCCTCTTTGCACTGGCAGGGTGAGGTAAAGGAAACTTAACATAAATAATATTCTTGCAACAGTTTCAGAACTAAGTTACTGATATGTACTCTCAACCTTAACTCCAGTGTGACAAAAAAAATGTTTTGGAATACACTCCAGTGGGGGTGGCTAAACCATGAGTTGCAAGCCACAGGCAGCTCTTTTACAGAAAAACTGAAGCTTGTGGAGGCTTCCTACTCCCCCCATTCTCTGCCTTCCAGACTGGGTGGGAGGAGGGTAGGGTTTGATGATCCCAGGGCTGGCTCCACATACAAGAACAAAGAATATAGGCCATACTTACAATATGGGGGATAGGAGAGATTCTGCAAAAGATATGGAGGTAATGGGGGTATTAATGAACATGTGCTTCTAATACTCTCCTGGGACATCCTAACATACCAGGCACATCTCTCAAATGGTGGATAAAGAAACCCCATACCTAGCGTTGGTTGTTCCGAATATATTAAATAAGAAGCCATGAAACTATGGTTGTCAGTCAGGCCAACTACCTGTCCACATGAAAAATGTCTGAGTTATGGAAACAACACTGGTAAAAGAGTCTATCTTAATTACCCATCCTATCTGTCTCATGTAGTCTCTTAGAATCAATGAGTTGATAACATATGAGTTTGAGTGGCGGTGTGAAGGAAGTAGAGCAAACCATGAAGGAGTTTATCACTTGACACAAGAGATCATAACAGCTAAAACTAAAATTGGAATTGGGTGCTGGAATGTGAGAACAATATGGACAAAGTCAGGTAGTTAGAGAAATTATTCAGTGCAGTATTAGTACTCTTGGATTGAGTGAAATGAGATAGGCTGGGCGTGGAAGACTCCATTCAGACAGTATCACAGTACTCTATTCAGAAAGGCAAGATGACACTCATATAGAAGGAGCTGGAGTACTCCTTGACAAAAAGGCAACACAAGCACTATAGGAATGGGAACCAGCTGACTCATGAAATATAAAAGCACATTTTGTTACAAAGCAAGTTATTTAGCACTACACACCTAATAAACATGAAAAACAAGTACTGGCCCTCCCGCTGCTGTTCCAGCAGCTCCTATTGACCCGGAGCAGCGATCTGCAGTCAGTGGGAGCTGCGATTGGCCGGAACTGCGGACGAGGCAGGTAAACACACCGGCCCGGTCCACCAGGGGCTTTCCCTACACAAGCAGCGACCCCTGTTTGAGAAACCCTGGTATAACCTGTGCATTATGGGGATGCTTTTCCCTCATTGCAGGAAACGCAAATTAACATGGAAGTCACATGATGGAATTACCAAGAAATAATTGGATCTCATTGCCCTCAGTGGAGAACATCATTGCTGGATACATAATGTCATACAAATACTGATGTAGGAAAAGAAATTATTTTGTCAGAACAAACAACGCAACAAATAACATAAGACTAAAAAGACAAGCTAATAAGAAAGGAGAGTTGGAATTTGATGTCAGCAAACTATCTGACTCAGGAATCAGGAGGGACTTTAAAGCTTTCAGACAGACTCCAAGAATGGCAGGCAATGCATGATGGTATAGAGGAACAGTGGGCTCATTTTAGAGATATTTCCCAGGAAGCTCCCTGTGATGAGGTGTATAAACCCCACACTGAGCAACAAGGGATTACAGAACTACTCTGGGCCCAGCCTGCTCAACCCTGCCACATCTGCACCAACTGGAGGAGGAGTTTAAAAAGTCAAGGGAGCAGCTCGTTTGGTGGCAGCCCATGGAAGAGAACAGACCTGCACCCTGCAGTTCCAGGAGAGAAGAGCTGAGGGAAAGCAGACTGTCTCCCTAAACAGCTGCCCAAAGGTCCCTCCCTTTGGAAGGGAAGGCCTGCTGCAGAGACAGCCTGTGGGGGAAGCATTCCCCTCTCTCTCTCATGTGAACTCTGGACTTGGTTAATCCCACTTTATTTTTGTTTGAACTATCCCAGCAGGTGAAAGCCCTTGGACTGAGCTGGTTCAGGAGGCTGGGTCATACCACCGGAGGAGGCAGTTGCCACCCAAGAGAGAAAATAGAGTGACCTCACTATACGCCAATGCCAGAAGGTGTCTTTTTGATGAGCAGACATCCCTCACACCTCCTAAACCCAGATGGTGACTTTGGGACAATCACAGGGGCCGTGATAGGAAGTGATCCAGGGAGGGCAGCCAAGGAGCCCTGGGTCAGAGCCTGGTGGAGTGTGTGGGCCAAATCTCCCCTACTAACAACCTGCATCCTAAGTCCCAACCACTAAGTGATGCTCTCCTACCAAAAACTATACACACGGACTGTCACACTGCCATAATTTCTTTTGAACCAAGAGGCTCAAGGAAAGAAGAGTGCATTCAGCCACACAAATGGAAATTAATTGAAGAA
Source organism: Chelonoidis abingdonii (assembly GCF_003597395.2). Classification (NCBI taxonomy): domain Eukaryota; kingdom Metazoa; phylum Chordata; order Testudines; family Testudinidae; genus Chelonoidis; species Chelonoidis abingdonii. The sequence continues at coordinate 223,861,562 of NC_133769.1, forward strand.
AGAAAATATAAAGAGAAAGATAAAAAGTAAAACAGTTGCAAAAAAGCGAGAGAAGTCAAAGAAACATAAGTCAGAGGTGACTCCAAGAAACTGTTCCAGATGTGTAAACAATTATGATTATGGTTCCAGAGTCACAGTGATTATCATAAAAGAGAAAGATGGGAGATTGTTAACAATGAAAACAGAACAAAAGAAAAGATGGTGAGAACTTTTTAATGAAGTAGTCAACCAACCAGAGCCAATAATTCCAATTGATGGATGTGAAAAATTAAATTTCTCACTGCTAGAAATTTCAGAAGTAGAAATAGAGGAAGTAATTAAGCAGCTAAAACTGGCAAAGCACCTGGTCAAGGTAAGATCACTGCTGAAGTACTTAAAGTTGTAGATGGGTTGATAGTACATGAAATATACAAACTGTGTGATATAGTTTGGGAGAAAGAATTCTGCTCAGAGGGGTGGAAGAAAGGTGTGCTCTGCAAATTACCAAAGAAAGAAGACCAACTGCTGAGTGATAACTGGCAAGGAATAACACTACTTTTGATATTCAGTAAAGTTCTGAAGTGTGCTATTGAACAGAATCAAACTGCATATTGAGCAAGCAGGCTTTAGACCAAAATATTGTGTATAGCTCACATGTTTACCCTGAGACTGATTGAGAAAGAGCTTGCTTACCAGAGAAGATTAGCCTTGAACTTTATAGATTTCACCAAAGATTCTGACTGCATTCATTGAAAGTCACTATGGAAGATCTTGCAACAATAAGGGCTTCCTAGAAAGAAGGTATCACTGGCTGATACTGTATGGAATTTCAAAATACTGTGTAAAGAAAGAAATTGGGACGACCACCTGGTTTGATACCATTACTGGAGCAAGACAGGGATGCAGTTTATCACCTCTTTTCTTCTGCACTGCTATAGATTATGTGATGTGAAAAGAAACATCAGAGGAAGATATAGGAATTATATGGAGTAAAGGAAAACTTGATTTTGCAGATTACTTTGTTCTGTGGTACACAGATGATGATGCTTGAAAAAGAACACTACCAATGTCAAATGGCAGGCTGCCAGCATAGGATTAAGTATCAGCCAAAAGAAAACAGAAATCATAATTGAAAGAGGAGTCAGCAATGGTGGTGCATACATGATTGATAGTGAAGAACACAGCATGCTTAATGAGTATTTATATCCTAGAAGCAAAATTAGTGCCAACAGTCAACTCCATAAGGAGGTGGAAGCAAGAATTGGGAATGTATGTGAAGCTTTTTTGAGACTGGCAAATATCTGCAAAACTAAGGAGATACACACAAGAACCAAGATAAAGTTATATAATAGCATTTTGATACCAGCATTCTGACAGTTGGCAAATGCTAGAACCCTGCAAAAGACACCTTAATATATTCCATCAGAGAGTTGGTGTCCACTGTTGGAATAACGTAACTAGAGCTGATGTGCATCAAAGGACTGGCTAGCACACAGTAGAGATAATGAGTCAAGACAGAAGCCTGAAGTGATTTGGACATGTTGTATAGATGTAAAAAGCCTATATTCTTAGATATCACTTGACTGGATACTGCCTGGTGGAAGACAGAAAAGAAGAGGACACCAGATAACATCTGAAAAACATGATGCTGTCTTGGATACAGACTATAATGTAACAAGAAACATGACATTAGACAGACTGAGGTGGAAAGACTGGGTTGCCTCGGGTATCACAAGGCACAAGCGTATCTAATAAAAATAAAAAAAGGTCCCAGTGTGATGCTACGACCAAAAGGACCAATGTGATCTTTGAATGCATAAACAGGGAAAGTTGAGTAGGAGAAACAAGGTTATTTCACCTCAGCAGTATTTGACACTGCTGAGACTGCTGCTGGAATACTGCATCCAGTTCTTGTGTCCACAATTCAAACACGATATTGATAAACTGGAGAGGTTCAGAGAAGAGCTACAAAAATGATTACATTATTTGAAATATGCCTTATACTGATAGACTCAAGTTTAACAGAGAAAAGGTTAAGTGACTTGGTCAGTCTCTATAAGTACCTAGATGGGGAATAAATATTTAATTCAATCTAGCAGACAAAGTTATAACAAGATGTTGGAAATTGAAGCTAGACAAATTCACACATTTTTTAACAGTGAGGGTAATTAACCACTGGAACAGTTTACCAATGGTTAGGATGGATTGTTCATCACTGGCAATTTTTTAATCGAGACTGAATGATTTTCATTATTCTCTAGTTCAAAAAGGAATGATTTTAATATTCCTCTGCCTAAGTCCCACTGAATGGGGTTCTGATGTAAAGAAAAGTTACAATTAATGGATTTAGGAACCTTCAAAAATTACCTAGCACTAAGCTGGCTAGAGAATGATATTTCTGTTTCATGACGATAATGCTGTTTCATGATAATCTTCAAAGGTTTTGAAATTTGTTCTGATTCTACATTGGAATGAAAATGAAACCTTTCAAACATTTTCACAAAGTAGCATTGTGATAAAACACCATTTTTAGATCAAAAAGCTCACATTTTCCATCTGGAATAAGGCTCTCTTTCTCTCTGGAAGTGACTGGAGAGTACACCTTGGACCACAGAAAACTTTCCCATCGAACACTGTCAAAACTGATACATCTCCATGAAATATTTCAGCTTTGACAAAACTTCGTATTTTGAGGAAAGCAGTTTTGACAAAAATGTTCTGAGTAGGTCCACCTAATATCTTACTCACATAGAATGTCATAATTTTAATGCTCAATATTTTGGGGGATTCCATGCTTCAAAGGCAAGTATTGTGTGCTTTTGAAAAGTTAGAATTATTTTATAATGACAAGTCTATCTAGCTATATTAGAGTTTTCTACAGTGCCCATCTTTGCAATATCTAAGTATTTCATCTAGCCCTCAGAAGGAAAATTTGACCTTAAAGCTCTCCCTGGTCCAGCACTGAATAGAGCCCTTCCTGACACCGTTTATCAATGTATCCTGAGAGGAGAAGTCCTTATTTGGAGAGTAGGGAAAGGAAACTATTACTTGGCATTTTTGTCTTCTCATTGCAGTTGTTTGAAGTTCAGGTTTAGAATATAAAAATAAGTCCTTGCAGAGATGAGACACCTGGGGTTTGATTTGAAAAATGTACTGCGAATTCATAGCTGCAACTGAAGTCAATGGAAGCTTTACTCTGAATATATAAAGCACTATAAACTGCTAAGTACTCTAAAAAAGTAGGCCCTAAGCTTTCAAGTTAGGCATCCAAAACTAACGCTTTTGACTTTAATTTCTGTGCCTCAATTTCCCATGTGTAAAATGGGGATAATAATATCTCCTCGCCTCATAAGGGGAAGATAACTGCATTAATCTCAGTGGTTTGAGCATTGGCCTACTAAAACCAGAGTTGTGAGTTTAATCCTTGAGGGGGCCATTTGGAGATCTGGGGCAAAAAAAATAAATAGTTGGGCATTGGCCCTGCTTTGAGCAGCGGGTTGGATTAGATGACCTCCTGAGATCCCTTCCAATCCTAATAGTCTATGATTCTAATCCTTGTAAAGCATTAAAATACAAAGGCCAGAGCATGACAGCAAAATCCATGAGGAAATTAATAGTTCTGTATTCAGAGCAAGGTTTGAATAGTGTGCAGACCTGGGGCCACATGGTGAATAACGGAGGATAAAAAGAAATATTGAATAATTGCTCTTTAGGGGAGCATTATCCAACCTGTGCACTGAATGAGGCAGAGGTTCTGTGTGTGTGATCATTTAATTAAAGATTGTGTTCTAATACATATACACAAGGGGGCTGAATTAAAGTTGCACAAGTAATCGTAAATCTGTCATTTCCTAACTCTTGAGTCTGCAATCTTAATAATGTTCTTTTATCTTAGTTTTTTGATGCAATATACTGTGCAAATTAATAAATATATATGAACAACATTCAGTGAAGATATACAAACATTTTGGAGTTTTTTTTCACAGACCATTTTGTAAGGAGAAATAATTTCATAATATGAATTTAAAGATAATAAAGCTTTCTATTTGTGTGTGTGTGTACATATATTTTACCCTTTCTTTTATGAGGTATTTTGTTTTTTCCTTGTACTTAAAATGTAAATAAATAAAATGTGAGGGCAAGTTTCCAAAATACTGAAGAAAAAATGGATGTCACTTTTTTGCCATCTTAACTTCCGGCTGAAAGACATTTTTAAACCCAAAGAAATAATAATTGATTAAAAGACCTCATCTGAGGTGGTGTCATGTCTCTCATTTCTTTCTGCTATAGACAACCAAGCCTAACTCTCCTACTTTCACTAGGCTATGAAAGTATTACAAGTTTTGACATATGCTCATTTTAATTCTTGAAGCACACAACAAAGGAAGGATCTGAACTATTAGCAGGGAAAGTCAACCAAGTGTGAAAAGGGGGAAAAATACACAAATGGCATCACAATAACAACTAAGCCTAGTGTCTGTCCTTTCTTCTTTACATGCTTCTCTATATTGCAAGGACTTTGGGGAGAAGAGATTGTTGTACAATACATTGGTAATTTGGGGTAAGACACCTTTTTCTAAAGGATTATTACTATTTTTACATTTTCAAATAACGGTTTTAAACTGTGTACATTGTAGCTACATTAAGATTTTGAAAATATAAGAGAAAAAATGCATGCTTCCCCCAGTCTTTTCATCCTATTTTCTATTTACAATACTAATACTTAACAAAAATTTCAGATAAAAAACAACCCAGCCATGTATAAGGGAAGTACAGTAGAAGGTGATCCACTTGGCAGCACCTAACTGGAAGGACTCAGAAATAATTGGAGAGGAGAGGAAACACAGGGAAATTCCCGCTCCAACTTATTTGTTCTTTTTTCTTCTAAACTCTAATATCTCCAGTTGTGTTAGGGATAAGCTTAGTGAAGGAAATGAGGGATGGGAGAGAAAGATGGTTATGTGCCATTGTTGTACTTCCTATGTGCCAGAGACAGCAGGGCCTGTATGCACAAAAAGAGTTAGATACCTGTTTAGGCACGTAAGTCCCGGTTTCAGGACCACTGCAATGCACAAAACTCCCACCAAACACTTTAAGTGCCTAAACTCACTTGGTGCCTAAGTTTATGCAGTAAAAGTTTCCTAGGGGTCTCTGTTTCTGCCTCTGGGCCTGTGCACGACTATCTCACTCCAGGTATCTGGATAGCTATCTCCCACCTCAGCCCCACAGTGATTCACAGAGTGGAGGAAGATAGGCTTCCAGCTACCTACATTTTGTGTGGGACCCAATCTGGTAGGTGGCCTCTGAGGGTATGGCTACACTCGAAACTTCAAAGCGCTGCCGTGGAAGCGCTGCCACGGCAGCGCTTTGAAGTGTGAGTATAGTCGCAGTGCCAGCGCTGGAAGAGAGCTCTCCCAACACTGCAATTACTTCACCTCCTCATGGGGTTTAGCATGCAGCGCTGGAAGCCGCACTCACAGCGCTGCGGCACTGTTTACAATGGCGCTTTACAGCGCTGTATCTTGCAGCGCTCGGGGGTGTTTTTTTCACACCCCTGAGTGAGAAAGTTGCAGCGCAGTAAAGTGCCAGTGTAGCCATGACCTGAGTGTGTCTACCAGTTCATACCTCTCAAATGAGTTCACACAAAATGGAAGAGGAGGAGGAACTCTGATGTTGGATGGTGGGGACTCCATCAATCTCTCCTGGTGAAACTGTGGCACTCTGGCTACACACTTGAAAAGTCATTTGAGAGAGCAAGAGAAAGAAAATGACTCTATAGCCTGGTGGTTATAGCACTCATGTGGCAGACCCAGGATCCAGTCTTCAATGACTCTTTGATTTTTCATCCAGAGTGCAAGGATCTACTGAGGGAGCCCAACATCCAAATGTCTCATAGCCCAGTGGTCAGGGCACTCACCTGAGAGGTAGCAGACCCCTGCTGAAATCCCTTCTCCCCCTCATGTGGAGGGGGAACTTGAACCAGTGGTGTCCCACGTGAGTATCCTAGCCACTGGATTAAAAGTTATGAGGGATGCCCCCCTCTCCCCAGGCCTCCTGCTAAAACAGCATAGGTACCCAACTCCAGGAGAGGGCTTGCAACTGGAAACTGCTACCATAGATAGGCACTATCTCCATGAAAGGGTTGGGGCATAGCACACTCCCCTCTGGTCACATCTCCCATCAGTTCACTTTAGCAGCAACCCTGTCTGCCATACTTACTTTTGTGAATCAGAATCTAAGATGTTTGTCTCTCCCCATTCACTGCATAGCAGCCTAAGCACCTAACTCAGACTTTGTGGATCAGAGTGATTTTCTAGGCCCCTTAAAGTTAGGTGCTGCAATGTTCAGCATCACAACACTTAACTCCTTTTGTCTGTCCAGACCCTGAGAAGTCTTCAGTATAAACCAGAGCATCCCCAGAGGCTGCTTTAACTTACACTTTGCTGCAATGAGCTTCTGTGAGACTTTACACCGTTCCAGGGTAGCTGGAATGCAGCATGCCCTGGTCTCATTCCAGGCCACAGGGGCTGCATAGGGACATTCCGCCAACCCTGCACCATGAGAAATGTCCCCTCCTTTATGCTGGGGGGCTTCCTAAGTGACTGATTCTCAGAATTGGAGCCTAAATCACTTCCAAGCCAGAGAAAGTATAGTCGTCTTCGCCCTATATTTTTTCCATTGGCTGCATTATAATTTCTTAAATTAAAACATGCTGTTTAATTCAGTCCGTTATTTTCTCTTTTTTATATGATCCCCTAAACTTTGTCCATTTCTAGTAATAACACAAATAAACAATTAAGAATAGCCCTAGCACCAATAGCAGTGCCACTTTCAATGTATCTAGAAAATCACTTATAAAACCATTGCTGCTTCTCTGCAGAACAGCTTTGTAGGACTTTCAAGTAGATAACCATCAATATGTATTTGTGATAAAAAGTGCCTTGCACTATAACTGCTTTCAGATAATGTAGATGCAGAGTTCTTGCTATGGATATCATATACCTTTGTCAGCACTCATTAAGCTTCTTGATGCTTGCAGAATATGTCCATGTATGCATATTCTATTCTGGCAGAAGATACTCTATAGGATAAAGTTTTTGCAGTATAGTAAAATAATCTGTACTTTTAAGTAAATCTGGTCAAACATGAACTCCACCAGAAAGGTCCTTTGGGGCCATCTGCCTGTCCCAAGTCAGGATAAAGGAGGAGGGTTGGGCGTGGGGCTAGCAACTCCACCCCGTAAAAAATCAACCTGCTACAGAAACGCCAACAATAGAGACAACAGAGACTTTTACCCTGGAAAAAGAAGGGTCTTCAACTCGAAGATGCATGACTCTGGGTGGTGAAAGCCGTGAGGAAGCCACTAAGCTGATTACCCTTCTTGCAACCAGGAGGATTACCATAGGCACATGGAACGTGAGGACCATGTACGAGTCAGGAAAGACGGCGCAGGTTGCAGCAGAGATGAGGAGCAACAACCTGACCCTATTAGGCATTAGCGAAACAAGATGGACGCAAGCTGGACAGAGACGACTGTTGACAGGAGAGCTGTTGCTGTATTCAGGACATGAAGAGAGCGACGCACCCCACACACAGGGAGTAGGCTTCATGTTGTCCAAGCAGGCACAGAGAGCACTGATTGGTTGGGAGGCACATGGTCCCAGGATCATCACAGCATCCTTCAGAACTAAAATGAAGAGGATTAAGATGAATGTTGTTCAGTGCTACGCTCCAACTAATGACAGCGAAGAGGAGGACAAAGATTATTTTTACAGCAGACTCCAGAAAATATTAGAGATTCTCCCAGACAAAGACATCATCATCCTTATGGGAGACTTTAATGCCAAAATTGGACCTGACAACACAGGATACGAACAAGTCATGGGGACCCACGCTCTGGGAGAGATGAGTGAGAATGGAGAGAGATTTGTGGATCTGTGTGCACTTAACAACCTGGTCATAGGAGGTAGCATCTTTCCTCACAAGCGGATCCACAAGAGTACCTGGGTATCACCAGCAGGCACGACAGAAAATCAGATCGACCATGTCTGCATTAGCAAGAAGTTCAGAAGATCCTTGCAGGACGTTAGAGTTAGAAGAGGAGCAGACGCGGCGTCCGACCATCACTTAGTGGTGGCTAGATTGAAGCTGAAGCTGAAGCAGAACTGGATAGATACGTCAGACAGAAGAGTGAAGTACAACGTCAGCCTTCTGAAGGACCATAAGACCAAGGAAGATTTTGGACTGATGCTGAAGAATAAGTTTTCAGTATTACAGGATCGGTCTGAGGAAGAGGAAGACAGTGTACTAAACAGATGGCAGAAAGTGAGAGAGACACTTAGGTTAGTATGCCAGGAAGTGCTTGGAATTAAGAAACACCAGCAGAAAGAGTGGATCACAGCAGAGACCTTGACCAAGATAGAAGACAGAAAGAAGAAGAAGGCAGCAGTCAACAACAGCAGGACTAGAGCTGCAAAGGCCAAAGCTCAAAAAGAGTATGCTGAAGCCCACAGAGCAGTGAAGAGGAATATTAGGAAGGACAAGAGAGAGTATGTGGATGAACTGGCAGCAGAAGCGGAGCAGGCAGCATACAGCGGTAACATGAAACAGCTGTATGATACTACCAAGCGACTGTCTGGAAAGTTCAGCAAGCCAGAACGTCCCGTTAAAGACAAGCAGGGAAAGTCTATAACAGGAATAGAACAACAGATGAACAGATGGGCGGAGCACTTTGAGGAACTCCTGAACAGACCAGCACCACCAAATCCACCAGACATTAACCCAGCCAACGAGGACCTCCCAATTAATTGCGATAAACCAACCAGAGATGAGATCAGAAAAGCCATCACCATGATGAAGAACAGGAAGGCGGCTGGACCTGATGACATCCCAGCAGAGGCCCTGAAAGCAGACCTGGATGCTTCAGTGGAAATGCTGTACCCCCTCTTTGAGAAGATATGGGAAGAAGAAGTGATTCCGGCAGACTGGAAAGAGGGATATCTCATCAAAATCCCCAAGAAAGGAGACCTTAGCAACTGTGCCAATTATAGAGGAATCACACTCCTGTCGGTGCCAGGGAAGGTCTTCAACCGAGTTCTCTTAGAGAGAATGAAGGATGCCGTCGATCCACAGCTACGAGATGAACAGGCAGGTTTCCGGCTGAACAGATCATGCACGGACCAGATAGCAATGCTTCGCATCATAGTCGAGCAGTCTGTGGAGTGGAACTCCTCGTTGTACATCAACTTTGTTGACTATGAGAAAGCGTTCGATAGCGTGGATCGAGAGACCCTCTGGAAGCTCCTTCGGCACTACAGCATTCCAGCAAAGGTGGTCAACCTGATCAAGAACTCATATGATGGTATACACTGTAGAGTGATCCATGGAGGGCAGCTCACTAACAGCTTCCAGGTGCGAACTGGAGTCAGACAAGGATGCTTGTTGTCACCACTTCTCTTTCTCCTCGTCATCGATTGGATTATGAAGACATCCACTTACGAGCGTAGGAATGGAATCCAGTGGACGTTGTGGACCCAGCTTGATGACCTGGACTTTGCTGACGATCTTGCACTCCTTTCGCACAGTAAAGAGCAGATGCAAGAGAAGACCAACACTGTGGCAGCCACGTCATCACAGGTTGGCCTCAACATTCACAAGGACAAGACCAAGATCCTTAGGATTAATTCCATCAGCAACGACCCAGTCACACTGAATGGAAGCCCCTTGGAAGAAGTGCAGTCCTTCACCTACCTAGGTAGCATCATCGACCAGCAGGGTGGCACAGACGCAGACATCAAAGTAAGGATTGGTAAGGCAAGAGCAGCCTTCTTACAGCTCAAGAACATCTGGAGCTCCAGAGAGCTGTCTTTGGCAATAAAAATTCGACTGTTCAACTCCAATGTGAAATCAGTCCTACTGTATGGAGCTGAAACCTGGAGGACAACCAAAACAACCACCAGGAAGATCCAGACCTTCATTAATAGCTGCCTCAGAAGGATTCTCCAGATCCGCTGGCCAGACACCATCAGTAACATCCACCTCTTGGAGAGGACCCGTCAACTCCCAGCAGAGGAAGAAATCAGAAGGAGAAGGTGGGGTTGGATAGGACATACACTACGCAAGCAGCCAACTAACATCACCAGACAGGCACTGCGGTGGAACCCCCAAGGCAAGCGGAAAAGAGGCCGTCCAAGAAACACCTGGCGACGCGACCTTCAGGCTGATAGCAAAAAAATGGGCTATACCTGGAACCAGCTAGAGCGAATGGCCCAGGATAGAGGACTCTGGAGATCTGTGGTTGGTGGCCCATACCCCGATTGGGGTGACGGGCATGAGTGAGTGAGTGAGTGTGGTCAAACATGGGGTGCTAACATTCAAGTAGACTAGTTTGCATTGTCTAGTCCTCTCCTGTTTAGTATAATGCTGTTTTTATTATGGTTATACTCTCAGCCATGACACCTGAGGCACACATTGTCTCAGTACCACTGAAAGTGCTGAGTTTGGAAGCAGTCCCAATGGTCTCAAAAAAGATAGCCTAAAGGTAGACAGGTGTGCGTTAAATCCCTGAAATCCAGGACAAACAGACCACAAAGAGGAAAAATCATGACAGTCATGTAAATTTGGGAGTGTTGGTCAATATGGCAGTTTTCTTGGCATAATTATGAGACACTTTTTAGAGTTCAGCTTCCAAAGTTTTTTATTCTTTAGCAATTTCGGTACAGAGTAAACCATTTTTGTGTGGGTTTTTTTTGTGACTTTAATTAAGCTGGAGATATCATTGGCCCAAGGTTTAGAGGATAAACTTTTTCAAAACTTCCAGACTTAAATTAACAGCCTATGTGTAACTTTAAGTACATGCTTCTATGTTTAAAGTTACTCATGTCTGTAAGTGCTTTGCTGGATAAAGGCCACAGATCCTTAAGCTTCAGAGCATGTCAACCTCTAACTGACAGTGGTTAAGAAGAAACTTCCACAGTCAGCTGGTCACTCCATAACTGTCTTCTGTGGAGTTTCTTACATCATTGTCTGAAGCATCTATTGTTGGCCACTGTGAAAGACAGGATATTAGACCAAATGAAATCTAGTCTGGTCTAATCTGGCATGGCAGTTCCTATGTTCCCAACTGTCGTATTCTTTCCTCAATCTGAACTTTAGAGTCCAAAAATGAGGTACTAGCATGAAGCCCTCTAAGCTTAATTACCAGCTTATATCTGATACGCTGCCACCAATCAGGACTCTAAGTGCCTGATAAAATCTGGTCTCCCCAAAACCTTCCCTGGGGACCCCTCAAGATCCAGACCCCCTGGATCTTAATACAAGGAAAGTAAACTCTTTCCCTCACTAGTGCCTCTCCTAGGTTTTCCCTCCCTGGGTTACCCTAAAAGATCACTGGTCTTCAACTCCTGGAATCTTAAAACAGAGGCTTTCCACCTCACCCAGAGGCAATAGAGATTCAGGCTCCATGAATCTAAACAAAGGGATTCCCCCTTTTCCCCTTTCCTTCTTCCTCCCTGTCTCCCACCACTTCCCTGGTAAGTACAGAGTCAGTTCCTTTGAGCCTTAACCAGGATAAAAAATCAAACAGGTCTTAAAAAGCAAAACTTTTAATAAAAAGAAAGAAAAAAAAGTAAAAGTTATCTCTGTAATCTAGATGGTAAATATTACAGGGTCTTTCAGCTTATAGACAATGGAGAAAAAGCCTTCTCTAGCAGAAATACAATTTAAAATACTTTCAGCCAAATACACATTAAAACTCTACCAGCCAGATACACAGTTGCAAATACAGAAACAATCAAAAGACTATAACCGCCTTTATACTCAATACTCACTATTCTGACTATATAAGAGACTGTAGCAGGGAGATTGGCAAGAAACCTGGTTGCACATCTAGTCCCTTCCAGGACTCAGAGAGAACAAAGCAAAACCCAAAAACCACAAACAAAGGCTTCCCTCCACCGAGATTTGAAAGCATCTTGTTTCTTGATTGGTCCTCTGGTCAGGTGTTGCAGGTCACTGTTTGTTAACCCTTTACAGGTAAAAGACATTAACCCTTAGCTATCTGTTTATGACACCAATAAACTCAACTTTTTTTTTTCCCAAGAGTAAACTGCTAATGTTAGTATCTTGTGTGCTACCTCTAGCAATCGCCAAATATCAAGGTGTTGGTACACCGAACCCTTTGTAGGTTGGCTGCTGTATTCATATTCATCTGAACCCTTCTTTTTCTTAATTGGCTGCACCAGGTTTATTATTTCCTCTCTGGCAAGACCAGCTGCTGCTGGTTCTTCACTTTTATGTTGCATGCTGACTTGTCTTATGCCTCTTCTATTTTTGCATTCTTTATATTTTATGAAGGATGGAGAGTTGTGTGATAAAGATTCAAACCCATCACTGTTCTCTACAGACAGTAAGATTTGTTTTCTTTGTCTTTGCAATTTCTCATTATTCATTACAGACACAAATAGACCTGCCTTTTGACTTTGTCTTTTTTACACTCCATATTTTATGATGCACTGAGTCATGGGATAAAGATTCAGCTAACTATTCATTCTTTTACATTTATGTGCATGGAACTGTCTGTTTTAACCATTACTCTTTCAGTGTTCTATGCCTTTCTCCATTTATTTATATTCTGCCTTATTATTTACTGTTACCTTTTCATACCAGCCCTCAGCTCTCTATTCTTTGTCATTATTTTGCAGACCAACCATCAGTGCCCTTCATAATCTTTAACAAGTAGGAAATCACAAGCCACTGTAGCTAGACACACTCTATTTGATACATATAGTTTCTATATTTTAATCTTCATTGAGCTTTATCATATCCCTTCTGCTCCTGCAGATTGTATTGTTAGTTTTTTAAAATACTTTAGAAAAGGTACAAATGGCAGTGCTATCTCATGTATAATAGAATATAGCTTTGTCTTTGACTTATTTTATTCCTTCCTGTCATAAATCATATAGAATGTGACTTTGTTTTTTTTTATTTACTTCCTTGTACTGAAGGACACTGGCATACAATTACATACCTATTTGATATCCTTTTCTCAATGATTATTTATCTCCTATTCAAGGAACACCCACTGGGATGACTGCGTGCACAATGGCTACAAAATCAGGCAAATTATAATTATTACTCATTTGCACTAGTACTCTCAAATGTGCTAAACCTTGCACACAGACAAAAGGAGGCACCGTCCCCACCTTTAAGTTCTCATAGGAAAAAAGTCAAGAATGGGGTCAGGAACAGATACAACACATCCCTTAAAATAGTGAGAAGATAAGTTGGATGCCTCCTGATAAAACAGTGTTTTAACAGCATAACTTTTAGTTTTTGTGATGGTAAAATATACTACCACCAAATGCCACATAATCTTGCCTTGGTCAGCCAGTTAGTTGCATTTAGGCGTCATAGTAGAAGAGGTTCTTCATGAAAGATTTGAATGCAGAGATGATGGTAGTTGCAGGGTCTCGTTCAGAAAAGGCATTCCATTCATGGGGATGGTATAGAGAAAAAGCATGCAGAGGCTGTGGGAACATCAGTCAAATTGGGCAAAAAAAATCACTGGCAGGATTTAGGGATAACAGGGCAATGTGAAAAGAGATCTGATTGAAGACATAAGCCAGGGCAGAGTTATACAGGGCCTTGAAGTAAAGGACAGGAGCTTGATTTTGATGCAATGAGAAGTTTCAAAGAGGGGATGACATGGTGAGATCAATAAGTAAGGAAAATTATCTCAGTGGCTGTGCTTTGCATAGGATAATGGACAACAATGTGAGAGTCAGGGAGGCCAGAGAGAAGGCGGTTACCATAAACATGCTAATGGAGGTCTGGATGAAAGCTTGAGCTGAAGAAATAAAAAAAAGAAAGAGATCTTGAAGGAAGAATTTGCATAATTTAGATATTATTGGGACATTCAGGGCAAAGAGAAGGAGTTCTGTCAGAGACAGAGCCCAGGCTCCTTGCCTCAGTGGTGGGTAGGGTGGTAATGTTCTCAATTGTGGCAAAGGATGGAGTAAATGAGGAGGGCTGGGAAGGAGAGATAAAGAGTTATGTTTGGGCCATATTAAGTTTAAGACACACAGATGTCCAGAAGATGTTAGAGAGACAGGCAGAAATACAGGATTTTGTATAGATGGAATTAAGTCAGGGTTGGACAAGACGATTTCTGAATCATCAGTGTGGCAATGATAACTGATGGGAAGATGAGGTCACCCAAAAAAGGATACAAATCAAGAACAATAGGCCAGAACCCTGCGAGACAGAGTTTCACTGAAAACTATGATGGATAATCAACCAAAGAGGTGGATGAGAACCAGGATGGGACAACACTGAGTACCTGTAGTTTATCTGAAGTGTTTCTCAAGTTACTGAAGATAATCATCCATATACCCTCTATTTCCAGTTTATGCTTTGTTTTCCTTTATCCCGGTCTTTAAGATTTGTTTACATTTTAAACTTCAACCCAGTTAGAATTCTGGGGTACAAATCATTCTCTTAAAAGCACTTTGTCTGTTTAGGAAATTTTTAAAAAGAATGAAGTGTATATTTATGATTTATTTTTTACTGATAACTGGACTGGAGACCCATTTATTACATGTATTTAAAATATGGTCTTTCAAGGTCAGCTCTTTTATTTATTGTATTGGGGGGGTTCAATAAAAATGATATGTAGTTTGTTGCTAAACCTATGATTTCTATAAAAAAAATGTTCAGGTGTTTGTGGTCCAAACCTTTCAGTAGCTATGCGTTAAAGAGAGCAGGTGAGTGAATCCATTATATCCACTGGCTGGCAGAAATCTCAGTGCCTGCAGTCATAATTTCAGGAAGACTCTGACATCTTTTCTTTCTTTTGGCTCACTTTTATGAATTTAAACCCCACAACAACTACTCACATCTAGATTTTTGGACTTATTTTATCTGTGCATCCATCCCATGAGCCCTTTCGGTTCAGCTGTACGCTGTAAAGCAAGCAAATGATGCCCACATGATAGAAAGCTAGTCTCTAAGGTGCCACAAGGACTCCTTGTTGTTTTTGATCATACAGACTAACACAGCTACCACTCTGAAACTTGTGACTGATGAGCCAGGCATTTCCATACACCCAATCTTATTTCAGTATATTCATTATCGATCTATTACAGGGGTCAGCAACCTCTGGCACACGGCTCGCCAGGGTAAGCACCCTGGCAGGCTGGGCCGGTTTGTTTACCTGCCGCATCGGCGGGTTCAGCCGATTGCGGCTCCCACTGGCTGCGGTTTGCTGTCCCAGGCCAATGGGGGCTGTGGGAAGTGGCAGGTCAGAAAACCTTTTATACACTTGCACATATATTCAAGATAATTGATTCATGTGCTGAATGTCTATGAGAAAAAATCTATCCAACTTTATGGTTGAAGGATCAGACTGTGATATTCTTACTCATACTTAGTAGCACTTTAATATGAATGGGGATGTATTAGTTCAATGAGACTACTCGTGAAGTAAAGTACTACTCAATGTAACGGTATCTCAATCTGACACTAAACCAAAATGATATAATTAAATCAGTGTATCAGCTGATATGTTGAAACTGAAGTTACTAAATTAGATCTTGTTTGACATGGATGAGAAAAACAAACCTCTTGGATATTGATTTCTCTTTCATCTCTTCCACTGTTTTAGTGTATAATATGACAACGAGAATGTAGCAAGATTCTACAAAAAGCTCTTGTTTTAGATAATAATTCTCTAAGTCTTAATTGCTAGAAGGGCAAGTGTTGCTGAGATTATAGCTAAGTTTCTAATGTGCAAATGGTATGAGTAATCTAAATACACGTGGCAGACAATAAATTCCATTTTCATATTGCTGAAAAGTATACTATTGACTGCATCTTTTTCCGGTCTGGACTGTAGCACAATGTGGATATAAAATCTAATTCAATTGCTCTCCACCTTTCCAGACTACTGTACCCCTTTCTGGAGTCTGACCCCAAGTTACACATCACTTAAATACTACTTGCTTACAAAATCAGACATAAAAATCAGACATATGATTATAAAATAAATCAATTGAATACAAATATTGTATTTAAATTTCAGTGTATAGTATATAAAGCAGTGTAAGTTATTGTATGAAATTTTAGTTTGTACTGACTTCACTAGTGTGTTTTATAAAGTCTGTTGTAAAACTAGAAAAATATCTAGATGAGTTGATGTAGCCCCTGGAAGACTTCTGCGTACCCCCAGGGATACATGTATTCCTGGTTGAGAACCACTGGTCTAATTGATCTGCCATGTTCTGTGTTTCTGCCAAGTCCTTTGATACTTGTAAAACTATGGAATTAAACTTCATTTTTAAATGGGGTTGTCTGGGGGTACTATGCCTGCTCAAATGGAAATAGAGCAGTAATTTATCTAGCCCTTACCATGTATTTTCAAGGTCAAGAAACAGCCATCTCTAAAAGCAAAAAGCTCACAAGTTACATTATAGAGTCTAAAATTAGGCAGACCATTTTTCTTGGAAAGTTGCACCTGTTTTTATAGAGGTTTTTCTTCTCATCTCAAGTAATAAACCTACTAATATCTATTATTCAGTAGCCTGAAAGAGTTTGCTTTAGGAATCAAGCATATAAGGCTCTGAAAGGAGGTTTGACTAACCCCTAAAAAATGTGAATTCTTAGCAGGTTCAATATTTCCAGGGCAGAATATAGCCACCCTAAATGATTAATTTTTACATTCTGTGGGTTCAGTTCAGCTTCCTAGTGTTATGTGTGTAATCACCCACCTGTTTTGCCAGGAGGTGCGGCTGTACTCCACAGTGAGCTTTTGTGATGTGTTTTTCCTGTCATCTCTCGAAGACAGGTCAGCTTTTAAGTGTGGTATCTCAGGGATATCTCAGACAAAATCTTCTAAGGAAGATCCTAAAAGTACATATCACTGATGCTCTAGCACGGGGCTATGTTGCCTAATGAAGGTGTGGAGGGGTGACATGAATATATTTTGTTGCCACAATCCCTGTTCAGGTTGTTCTATTACTACTGAAAGAATTCTGCCCCATCAGTATAATTCATGGCTGAATCAAGCTACATGACACTAGATGGATGGAATGGTCCTTTCTGTCCTTAAAAATCTATGAATCTTCATAATATAACTCTCAACTCAACTTAACTCAACTCAAACTCTAACTCAAGTGATATTGCAATAATAGTTAGTTGCACCACACCAGACTATGCCCACGTATCTGAGGAAGCTACTTACAGCTACAATGGCAATAAACAGTGCACTGTTTTCTATATCTCGGGTGCTGTGAAAATCCTCTTGGTGTTGGTAGCAGCTGATGTGACCTAATGTTCAAATTTGTACTAGGACCATCACAAGAGGAATGGACAACTGGTTGGCAAGCTCAGAAGTCTTCAATCACTTCGTGTGCATTATAGACCTGGAAACCATAACTAGAGTATATAATTTTCTATTGCTCAGATCCTGTGCATTGTTGTAAGAAGATAGAATGGAAGGTATTCACTAAGAAGCACTAAAATACAAAGAAAGCAATCCTCCTCCAGAATCGTTTTGTAACTCCCTACAAGTTACTTTCTTGTTTTATGGGCAATAAAATCTTTTAACATTCTACTCTTTCACCGATTGCCCTTTAGATTTAAATGTGGACTCATAACATTGAAATATTTAACAACAAAATGTCTGTTAATGGACCAACTCACTAGCAGACCTGAACATGGTGCATATCTAATGAGATAATCAACCTCCATGGAAGATTACCTGGGGAAAGAGAGAGAGAGAACAGACTGCAGCACTGTACAGAGTCTTTTATAGGCCCAATATAAGGAAGAGTGCATCTGTGAGAAGAGCCTATATAAGTGGGTGAATTAAAAAAAATAGTTTTAGCTATTTGCACAACTGTTTATTTTTATTTGGGAAAGCACAACCATTATCAATATTAATTGTTTTTAAATTCTGTGTTTTACAGAATGTGAGATACCTGGAACACCAAAGGCAAGTTGGTACAATATTAGTATAGTTACTATAGCAGCAGCTGTCTAATTTCTGAACCTCTACGGACTGCATAATGTTGCTAAATACTGCATAATAAAATGTTGTTAATTACATTATCCTTTTGTTTTAGAACAGTACCATTGTGTAGAAGAATTATTTTTAACCCCTTCACTCTCCCCCAGGAAAAATAAATACTTTTTATCCCCACTTGCTCTCTTTATTTTCAAATATTACCCATTTTTATCACAGTATGTGTACAGAAGTGTAAATCTCAAATTCATAATTTGTTTCTAGAAATACAAAATGATTTTCTTCCTGCAGTATTCATGATGCTTGATGTCTCTGGCAAATGAAGGAGAGATGCAAAATATATGCCAAAAAATCAGATGTTATAAACTGCAACTTTCAGACGTTACTCTACTTTCAGATGTTACCTGAAAGCTTAAGATACTCTACATAGTGTTAAAGTAAGGCCACGTCTATACGACGTGCCGTATCGGCGCATTACAATCGATTGCTCGGGGATCGATATATCGCGTCTCATCTAGACATGATATATCGATCCCTGAGCACGCTTACATCGATTCCGGAACTCCACCAAAACCAACGGAGTTCCGGAATCGACATGGCGAGCCGCGCACATCTATCCTGCGCGGTGAAGATGGGTGAGTAGATCGATTTTAGATAATCGATTTCAGCTACGCTAGTCTCGTAGCTGAAATTGCGTATCTAAAATCGATTTTCGCGCGTCGTGTAGACCTGGCCCAAGTTACCAAAAGGATGCTTCCTTTACTATATTTACATCTCCAAATCCCAAGACCTTTCATATATATAATTTTCATTTGCAGTGGTTCAGTTGTGGTATATCTCAGCTTTAGAACAGAATGCTGCACAACATTTTGCAAAGCTGAAGTCTCTTAGAGGAAAAAAAAGTCAGATCTTTTCATTTTTTTGCTGAAAATCCACTTTTTGATTCCATGTGCTATACAGATTGATAGTCTGAGAAGCAGTATAATCAAGCAGCAGTCCATGTTTATTGTAGTATTAGTGTTACTTAGTGATTAAAACACAGACTCCAAAGGAAGTGTCTGGGGTTTTGTTCCTGGGGCCATCACTGTTACTTAATTTCTCCACGTCTCAGTTTATCCATATGCAAATTGAATATAGTTATCTCATCTATCTCTGAGGATGTGGGAATAAATGTTTGTGGAGTGCTTTTAGATCCTGAAATACAAGGCTTTATAGAAGTACAAAGTATAATTTATAAGAGCAAATTCTACTCTTCTGCATGGTGTCAGTGCCATTACATATGGTGATTACCCATGCAGTTAAACCTAAAGTTTGCATGGCTTTAACAGAGGCTAAAATTTGTCTCTGCTGCACTTGTGTAAATCTAGAGAAATTATCTCCTGTCGTGGAGTTACTCTGGGTTTAAACTTTAAAAACAGAGCAGAATAGACTTTAGTGTGTGTTTTAAATGTCTGCCTGATGTGAAATAATCCAGGGATTTTTGCATACACATTCTAATATAGGCTTGATAACTTTCATACTCTGTTTATGCTAATAACAAAATGAACTCAAATAGTCTGAGTTCCTGGGGATAGTTCTGCCTTCATTGCATATAAAATAATAAGTATAAAATTAAACATACAGTTTCAGAATGGCCTGTTCTTCCAGCTATCTTCCTCATCCTGTTGTTTTCAATTATACAGTAAATGTCAAAAATAATCTCTCCAGAACAAGCTCTCCATTCTTGGGTAAAGACTTATCAAGTGTCAGTGGAGACTGTGAGGGTGGGTATATTGTATTCTTAACTCTGTAGCAGTAAATCAGGCAGGAGGAAAGGATTTCGGCAGAAGGTCTAGACAGAGAAGGTTCCAAACAGAGTTGGTTCAGGGATAATACCATTCTAATTAACTTTCTTGTTTAGTGTTAGAAGAAAATGACTCTGCGATTCTTTACCATTGTTACAAGATAAAAACCACAAAAACATTAACTATATTCTGAACTGCTTCTCTGACACTTTGACCAGTGACAAGCCAGAACGAAGCTGGTAACATGAGTTGTTCTCTTTGTGACTTCTATGAAACTCTTCCTGAGTTTGTACAGTAACAAACCCATATTGTAGCTTTGTTTCTTCTTACTCACTTCCACAGTCTTGCTTTCTCTGCTTCCTTTGACCTTTATCATAGTTCCTTTTAAGGTCGCCATTCTTCAGTTAATGTGTCTGTTTACTTGATAACTTGTCATTGCTATCTTTTATAGCCACCATCACATACTTTCATCTTGTGATTCCTCTTCACGCTATTGAGAATATGGAGCCTCCACAAGTATTTTCTTTTCTAGCTTGTGCTGTTCTTATGTTTCTATCACAGTTTGGGGATAACTGCGCCTCTGACTCCTTCTGTGGTCTGCTTAAGGGATGCCCCCCTTAGTTTCACACCTCCAGTCAGCACATCTCTCTGGCAGGGACCCACATTTCTCTTCACTCAGACTGGGGATTTACGCTGTAGCCTCTGCAATTCACTGTGATTATCCCAGCAGGTCTGAACTAGCTAAATACTGCAGTTTCTCTTTCACTCTCTCAATGGCTAAGACAGTAGTTTACCAGAGACAACACAGCCTTACACAGAGCACATTTTAGGGCAAAAACATTAGAGCCTAAATATATAATAAAAGGCTTAAACACATACTTAAGTTTATCAGAGATCCCCCATCAGTCCAATAAAGACCCTGGCAGGATCCAGTCCTTCCAACCCTTCAGCAGAGTTTTTCCCCACCTCAACCAAGTGTTCATGTCAGTTTGGAGAACCCCATTAATCAGTTCAAGCTGGCCCTTTATATCACAAGCTCTTTCTTTGTCTCCTGCATCTTTTGAACTCAGCCTGAACCAATGCAATTCATCCAAGGGGTGGTACTTCCCTGGAGTTGTTTACCTGTCCCAGGGTCTGCAGTTATTACCCCTCACTAATTTTAGTTCTCAGATAGAGCTCTATAACCTACCCAATCAGCCAGCATACAATCATAGAATCATAGAAGATTAGGGTTGGAAGAGACCTCAAGAGGTTATCTAGTCCAAAACCCTGCTCAAAGCAGGATCAACCCCAAGTACATCATCCCAGCTAGGATTTTGTCAAGCCAGACCTTAAAAACCTATAAGGAGGGAGATTCCACCACCTCCCTAGGTGACCCATTCCAGGGCTTTACCACCTTCCTAGATTTTCCTAAAATCCAATTTAGACCTCCCCCACTGCAACTTAAGACCATTGCTCTTTGTTCTGTCATCTGCCACCACTGAGAATAGCCTAGCTCCATCTTCTTTGGAACCCCCCATTCAGGTAGTTGAAGGCTGCTATCAAATCTCCCCTTATTTTTCTCTTCTGCACACTAAACAAGCCCAGTTCCCTCAGCCTCTCCTCATAAGTCATGTGCCCCAGCCCCTTAATCATTTTCATTGCCTTTCACTGGATTCTTTCCAATCTGTTTACATCCTTTCTGTAGTGGGGGGGAGGGCCAAAAATGGATGCACTACTTCAGATGTGGTCTCATCAGTGCCGAATAGAGGGGAATAATCACTTCCCTCAATCTGCTGGCAGTGCTCCTACTAATACAGTCCAATATGTCGTTAGCCTTCTTGGCAACAGGGGAACACTGCTGACTCATATCCAGCTTCTTATCCACTCTAATCCCCAGGTCCTTTTCTGCAGAACTGCTGCTTAGCCAGTTGGTCCCCAACCTGTAGCAGTGCACTTGTCCTTGTTGAACCTCATCAGATTTCTTTTGGCCCAATCCTCCAATTTGTCTAGGTCACTCTGGACCCTATCCCTACCCTCCATCTTAGTGTCATCCGCAAACTTACTGAGGGTGCAATCCATCCCATCCTCCACATCATTAACGAAGATATTCAACAAAACTGGTCCCAGGACCAGCTCGGGGGGCACTCCACTTGATAATGGCTGCCAATTAGAAATCCAGCTCTTGAATCTAGCCAGCTCTCTATCCACTTTATAGTCTCAAGTATTGATGCAATAGGCTCAAGTATATGCCTGCATTCACTATATCTGTTGCAGTTTCTTGGTTATTTTATTTTCCTAGGTGTTAGTCCTTGTTGATGTTTCTAACTGGGATAGTTAACAATTTTTGATGTGTTGGTTGGAGCTCTGCCACTTTGCATAAATTCACTGTGGCTTTGTAGCCAGAAATATATAGTTCTTGGGCATGTGTTTATATTTTCCTTGTTTACAAGATGGTGTTAAACGGGTTGCAGTAATCTCATGATCATACAAGTCATAGAAAATAGTCATGTATTGCAGGCTTCCTGTAACATTTATGTATGGGTCTGATACCTTGAAAGCTGAATCTGAAGTCCAACAGCTATTCTTCTGTTTGTTCCAATTGTAAACTATCTTTCAAAGTCAAAATATTCCCTGGAACATTCCACTATTGAAGTGACAAGATAAGCTTCCATTCTTCCAACATCATACAATCATTAGTCAAACCATAGAGAGGAGCAAACCCATGGTCTTATTTCCAGTACTTGTAATGATCACATTGAGTTGCTTCTTTTAAATTTCACTTAGGAGTTTTCATCAGGTCATTTAGCAATAACCTCTAATCTTGTAGTAATACAAAAATCAGACTGGGAGATGCCCTATGAGATTAAGAATTGTGACCTGCAAGGATATAACCTAATCTAAGTTACCTCAGCTCTGACTTGGAAGGGCTTCTTATTTATAGTTGGTGCCTAAAGGAGAAGCTCTCTGCTTTGCCATTACAAGGGGCTGTTAGATGATATTTCCAACCCAACCAAACATCTCATGAAAATACCAGCTCTCACAAGATTGACAGCGAAGTTTACTCTAGTCACTGTACCAAATTCTTCTCCAAGGATATAATTAGTGAAGAATTTGGTCTAAAAAGGTCATAATATTCATTTAAAAAAATCCAAATAGGTACTCAGAAATCTTGATTCTGCCTGAATGGAATCCCTGTACTTTTTGAAATTTCCTCACCATTCATTCAACACACACATTTGCCATGATCCCACTTTTCCCTCCATGGGTGTGAACCAGACTGATTGAATCAGTGCATCCTACTCTCAATATTAAATAGTAGCACATAAATGTCTATTAATCATCAAAAGGGCTGAGTCACTGAAGGGACAGACCACTGTAGGGCAAAGCAATGATAAAAAAGGAGAATGCCTGGGAGGAAGACAGCCTACCACACACCAACACTAGGAAGAGCTGGCAGAGAGTTTTTCCCTTCATACACCTCATATACTATGAGAAAAGGTGAAACAGATTGCACTTTTAATAGGATGTGATGCTGCATGATTGAAATATGACCATTTATATAATTGATATTCCCACTGTTATGCGATTGCAACAAATTTTGAACAAAGCATACCTTGTAAGGTGTCAATGGAAAAGTTATGATTTGCTAAGTAGGATTTAAATCCATGCAACATTATTGTATCTAAAGTTATGAATATTGGCTATGTATCTATATTGCAAATGGGTTTGTTCCTGGGGTAACACTCACAAGGTAGTTTACATCCAACCTAGCTAGCCCATTGTGAATGGACTAGTCAAGCCCGATGGGCAATTAAAGACACTTCATTCTAACAATGGGACATAAAAGAAACTCATTCTGCCCAGATACCTATTCCTGAGGATGCCTCAACCTCCAAGGGGCCAATGGCTACCCTCTGTGAGTCAGCAAGCCATGTAAGGACAAATGATATGCTCAGATGACCTAGGACTTCATCTTCTGCCAGTAACTTTCCACAAACTGGGCTTTGTTTGAGAAAGAAAATTTCCAGGCACATGGCAAAAAGTATAAAAGACCTCTGGGATGATTTCATTTTGCCACTTTCCTGCCCTGATTCTCTGGACTGTGGATTTACAACTAAAGGAGAATATTGAACTATAGACTGAGGACCTTTCAATTTCTTAGAAGTTACCAGAGTGACTTTACAAGCTAGCAGTCTATAACATCACTGCTACAAACCTGATCTAAGGGTATTGCAATGATTGTATGTATATGATCTATTAATCATTTCAACTGTCTTCTTTTCTTTTGTTAATAAACCTTCAAATTTTAGTTACTAAAGTGTTGTATCAACCAAGCAAGGTACTAGGAACAAACAGGAAACAAGTCACTATACTATTGGCAGAAATATTACACTGAAAACACTGTAGATACTATCTAACATAGTCTCTAGTCCAGACAGGTGGTCATCTGGATCTGACAGGCCGTCTCTCGAGCCCGGGTTCCAATGCAATGTCTTGTTGTGTTGATATTATGATGAAGTCATCCAATTCAGACTGGGTGTTGGCATAATCTCCTCATGGTGCATAGGCAGGTGCAAGATAAGAAGCATTCCATACCTGCCTATCCAAAAGTCGATAGGTGTAAAGTCCCTTCTTCTTTATGATTTTAAGAGGTGCTGTGAATTTATGTTCCCCTTTGCATAAAATTCCAGGTTTTTGTCTTCTAACGAAGGAATCACACTCAAACTTTGGTTCCTTAGCACCCCGCCGCTTGTTTGTGAAAGCCTTATACTTTGCTTGGTTCTGCTCAACTGTTTTTCTCACATCATCCTCAGTTGGGGCCTCAGATTGTGCCTTTAACAATTCAGCAATGTTCAGTTTAGTATTCATCTGTTTCCCATGCAGTAACTCTGCAGTGATCTTCGCGTTGTGGCATGTCATGTAGCCTGGTATATTTGCAAGAAATCAGTAGTGAGAGCAGTCTCATATTTATCATCTGCCCTTCTGCTCCAAGGCAGTGGATTAGCAGAGCAGCTTTCTTACTTTAGAAATCTCTGCAGCACTGATTGCAAGCGGATAAGTCTCAAACATATGGATCCAGGCAGTAAAAGTAATTGGAGGCTCACCTGGGCTTTGTAGAAAGGTGGGTTCAGAGCCACAAGATCCATCCTTGTCAACAAAATGTTGTATCAACCAGGAAAGGTAATAACAAACTTCAACAGGACTTTATTTTTAAAGTGGAAACCTCTTTACCAAGCTGCTGCTGCACTCTCTGTAACTCTCACTCTGCCTCCAAAACTCCTCCCCCCTCCTTCCTGTTTCCTGTCCTTTCAGACTCCCAACAGCCAGTGGTCCCATTTCTAACAATCACAAGCAACATCTAAACATCACATAAAGCATTGGCAGCAATGTGATTAATGGGTAAGATCTGAGTTATATATATTGACATAGCTGTGTGGCTGATCTCTTGGGACTAGTAGAACTCTATATGTGATTAAATTGGTTTTCAGTAACCACTCATCATAAAATCTAATGTCTGGGTAGTGAAAATTAAGCTGGGATGCCTAAGGAGATGACATCTGGGACTTCTTGTTAACTAGTGTGGTGAGACAGAAGTTTACTTTTGTTCCTGGCTTGGTATAATCCTGAATCTGGTATTCTCAGCTGTAACCCAATGAGGCACGGTGACACAGGACATTCCTACAAGGGATAGCTTTAGAAAAATAAGAAAATAAGTCATGCACAGATGGGTGGTCCTGAAATCTCGCTATTCCTTGATTAATAAATGTGGTTGGCAACCCTGAAAACTAGACTCTGCAGATTGCTGAACCATCTATAACCCCCCCTGCCATCCCATAAAACCTTCTCATTAAATAAGAGTTCACAATAAATTGATTCTGACAAAAACAGTTTGCATCTCAGACATTAACGTACACATGCACCCACCAAAATTAGCTTTTTCAGTGAAGAAGCTGAAGTAGGGAAGTTTACCAGTAGCCAATTTTCTTGGAGGTGATTATTTCAACTCTGACCGTGATTTGTAATAGTTCAGTGTGGCATCATCCATTTTTACACAAGCAAAAATGAGCACTGCAAAAGTTTCCTAAGGTCCTTATAGAAATACATCAAATTAGCTGTCTCTCCTTTTTTTTTTTTCCTCCCTCAGGGATTACACTAGTCTTTGTCTATTAGAAAATGAGAACCTTTAGAACTACTGACAAAACACTAGAAGAATTCCAGGAAAAAGGACTTTCAGCTCAGTAAGGGAATAATTTTTCATTTCTGTCCTTATCTATGCACTCACAATGAAAGATACTCTTTTCATTCCACTGGAGACATTCAATATAAATAAATAAATAAATATCTGTTTCTGGACCACACAACTCTTGCCCTGTAACAGTAAACATGAGATGCTTTTCATTGCTCAACATATATGATTTTTTTTCCTTTTATGCTGCCCCTAGTTTTACTCCTGCATATAAATAGGAACAATTTTTCTATTGCAAGCTTTATACATGCATGTCTCCTGCGGTTTCTTTTGGAGATGACCTTTGCACGAACAGTTATCTGGTTATAGCTTTGTTTGTTGCCTAAGCAAGCAAGTCCTGTAAACTCCACCTGCATGAAACCATTGAATTCATTGTGAGTTTTTCAGGATTTGGGCCCTTCATACATTTGCAAAACAAAAGCTTTTTCTCTTTTATCAAAAATAAGTCAAGACAACAAGAGCCCTTCTCCAGGAAAAAGCTAACTGAACAAGCTGAGAGAATATGTATAACTGCAATGATTATGGGTGGCTGAATACTGGGAAGCCATAGACAGTGCAGTAGAAAATCCTTAGGTACTATAGGTACATTATTAAAAAGGTGTAACCTATAGCAATGCAGTTTCTCTTTCTTTAAAGAGCTTCAGTTTTTTCATGGAAAACTTCAGAAAGCTTTGTATTTAGAAACTCTTCTGTTTTCATATGACATCATGCAAAAATCTGTGTTAAGAGAACATAGTGCTCTCAGAACTTAAGATTGAACATACAAACTTAACTCTGCCCCTTCTGTGTCTATATAAATGCATTATGATTTGATTTCATAATCACTATTCTCAGTGACACTATTTCTCAGGTACATTATAATATCTTAGTATATTTCATATAGCCTGTCATGTGTAACATTTTTTTATTACTATGGACTATGTGTATGCAGGACAAATGGAGTCCAGGGAAACTGTTTCTTTATGGGAAGGACCCCGTACTTAGACAACATATTACGGATGATATAAAACACAAAATAATAGAATATAGAAGATTAGAGTTAAATTCTGACATCAGTTCCTTCAGTGATTACATCACTACCAGTGGCACATCAGTAACATCAGACTGTAAATACATTATTAGTATTAAATACAGTTGAATAATTAGCACCTAAAAACACGTAGCCATATCAGTTTATGGACAGCTTTTTTTCTCAGTTCACCCTGCTTACAGATGCGTCATTGTCTTAACTATTTACCTGTTTCCCTTTGTGATTGCTTCACGTCTTTGACCACCATTCCTTAGCTAACTAGAGTTAGCCTACACCTTTATTTATGCAGCACCTATTAATTACACCCTAATGTGTATCTCCTAAAATCTGTAGGTGGAGTTTCTGGACCCATTTTGGCAGGGCCAAATTAAGACGACCTAGATAAACCATGATGCCAGGTCCTTGTGGTCCTCACCATTCCACACACCCAGGCCATCCCTTGTTTAAAATGGCAAGGCAGCCCCTTTCCCTTCCATTTCTCTCCCTCAGAGTGGCAGCAGGGACCCTCTTCCCTCTGGAGGAGCAGAAATGGTAACCTGAGTGGCCTATGAAGGTACAGCAGCAAGACAAGCCTCTGGTTACTTACCTCAGCAGCTGGGTATTCCTTCCTGCATGAGTCAGGCACATTGCCACATGCTGTGTTGGGTAGAAGCAGTGGTGGTGGAGACTTCGGAGCAGTGGGCCTTAAACAGCCATAGAGATGCATAGGGCAGTTCACATCTATTAGAGCTATTTTTCAGGCTCTCTGCAGACTCAGAAAGTTGTCTCTGTTACACTCAGTTCACGCTTTCAAGATGATCTTTATATCCATGAGAAAAAGCTAGGAACTTTTTTTTAAATGAAAGCTGAGTAATATATTATCACATGACTATAGGAGCTAGGATCCTACGCACCAAGCCTATCGTGTTCATGCCTTAATCCAGAACTGATTCTAGGGACTGGTCAATTCACTGAGAAACTAAGTTAACTATGCATGACAGTGCAGTGCATCATTCTTAAGTGATGTTGTGGAAAATTGACCACATGATTGATTTTGGATCAGACAGCCTGAGGCTCCTTTATTTTGTATGAGCATATATGCAAGGAGAGTCAGCATGGCCCCATGTAAGGTGGCAAGCTGCTCTACCTTCTGTATATTTCAAACCAGCTTATAAAGGTTAAAACCACAGACAAATTACACATATTGTACATTAATTACCTTATTTGGAATACACTGCAAAATTAATACAAGGCAAAAGCAAAAACAAGCATCTCGCTCACTAAGCCCCCCCTGTTACTCACTGTCTGTTCTTTTATGGTCAGCGACCTTTCTAACACAACTGTTGTGGTTATATATTTCATAAACCTGCCTATTGCAAATTATGCTACTTGAGGACTTTATCACTCTGCCCCCTCATGCCCTTTATACACACAAAGCCATTGTTCCTTTTCGAGAACTTTCCACTGTGACTCCTTTTACCTCTTGACACATAGAAGCAACTTTCCATCACTCTTTCATCATCTGTCCCCCTCCTCTCGGTCCCTTATACACAGAGACAAGCTGAACCAAAGTTCAACACAGCTTAGAAACAAGCTTATCCAAAGTTTAGGCCTAAAAGCCTGGCCACAGTTGTAAGCCCACCATATTTTCATAAGAACATAAGAACGGCCATACCGGATCAGACCAAAGATCCATCTAGCCCAGTATCTGTCTACCGACAGTGGCCAATGTCAGGTGCCCCAGAGGGAGTGAACCTAACAGGCAATGATCAAGTGATCACTCTCCTGCCATCCATCTCCATCCTCTAACAAACAGAGGCTAGGGACGCCATTCTTTACCCATCCTGGCTAATAGCAATTTATGGACATAACCAACATGAATTTATCCAGTTTTCTTTTAAATACTGTTATAGTCCTAGCCTTCACAACCTCCTCAGGTAAGGAGTTCCACAAGTTGACTATGTTGCATGAAAAAGAACTTCCTTTTATTTGTTTTAAACCTGCTGCCTATTAATTTCATTTGGTGACCCCTAGTTCTTGTATTATGGGAATAAGTAAATAACTTTTCCTTATCCACTTTCTCAACATCACTCATGATTTTATATACCTCTATCATATCTATTCCATAACTTTTGTGACCACGGCGCGCGATCCCACAAAAAACTGCGCCTAGATGCACGGTATCAGAACTAAAAATCTATGAACTCACAAATGGTATTTTGAAATACAGCTAATTTAAAACCAGTGTTGTAGCAGGCAGCGTGGACGCAGACAAAGACTACTCTGACATGGACCTGAATGCTGCCTGATATGTTTAGACCTTTCAAACTACATCCTAGGCCAAAGGTAAGGATACGATTGACCAGCAGAATAACAACACCACCTTTGATCATTTCTCCCATGATGCACCCCAACTGACCAATGTCAACTGAAACAAAATGCAATGACATTTAACATAAAAGTAGTTATCAAAATAAAAAAAATTAAAAAAATAATCCACCACAACGTGAAGAATTATAAAAAAGCAGTGTACAATGGCCAATGAGTAGGTGAACGTTGCTAACTACTGGTACCAGCAGAGACTATGTCCTACTGCTAGATGCAGCACTGAATTATAACTGAAGTTCTTACCGCAACAATTTTTGAAGTATCACAAAAAAATTCATGTCCATTTTAAAGAAAAATTGACTCATATGCATTTTCACGAGGGAGCATGGAAACTATCACCTCAACTAATCAACCATGTACAGAGCACAGGATACAGGTCCCTTCCTGGGAAGAGAATTATGTGGCAAACCATTCGCCATAATGCACCCACAGACCAAAATTCCACTATGGTTTGAGACAAAAGAGGAAAGCAAAGCAACAGTCTTAAAATTAAAGAAGCATAACTGACTGCACCTATCAACTGCAGACAGCACAGCGAAGGAGAAATCCATTGTGGTATTAAAGCAGTCGGAAAACTATTTTAAAACACTACAGTTCTTTAAGGATTATCTTTTTCAATCTGGCTCATAAAGAAGTCAGAAGATAGCCTTTACTTTAAAACACTGTCTAAAGTTGAGAGAGATGCACACATATCAGACAGTTAAAACCCACCTTGAAGTTCTGGGGCTTGTACATAACAATATGGTATATTATTTCCACAAATGATTTAGCTGGAATAGCAAAAATAAGTATATTGTTTAAATGTCAATGCACTTACAAAAGTCAATCATTTAAACGAGCAAACCAAATTGTATTTGAAAGAGGAAAGCGTGTTCAGTAGTGATTCTTTAGAGGCAGAATATGGGTTTACTGGCAAATTTGATTAAGGTAGAACAGAAGAAACTTTGGGTTATTTCCTGAAAAGTTGCTTTACTGTGCATTCTCTCCCTTTAAAATAAACAGGGGAATTACAAGCAATAAAAGATTATTTAGCATTTAGAGGATCAGTAACAAGATAGTACTTCCTGGAAGTAGTTAGACTAGAAATAATTGTTAAAAATACTTCTCCGAACATCAGAACGTAATGTTGTCTGATACAAAAGAACAAAACACTCATAATAATACGGTTTGTACATAAAAGTACTTAAACTTTTCTGTCTACCTGCTCACTTTCTCCAAAAAAACTCAACAACCATGGAAGACATCCCCACTGAAGTACGTTACTTTTACAGGATGCCAATCTTTCTTGCTACTGGTTGCTGATTTTTATGCAAGAGTTTCTGTGAAATCAGAGTTATGATTATACTATTAGCCTTGTCAGACACTAGCTTAGAATTCATTGAAAGTTGAAAAGAATGGATTTAAGTGAGACACGCATAATAAAAGCATGTTATAGTACTGAGTTAAACACACTACAGAGTACTCAAAATATTCCTTTCCTCATGTTTAGAGTTCCTCTAAAAATATTACCTAAATCAAGCTCTGATTACAATCTTCAACTCTACATGATTTAGGTGTAAATTAAGGGCCGGGTTCATTTTAAAAAGTTTGTGCTGTAAATCCCAGAATTATAATTCATGAATTGTAGCACATAAGTCGCACTACATTTGAAGACTTGTATTAATATTGTCTTTATAAACTGTTTTCAGGTATTAAGAACAATGCATTTTGCCACAAAACAAAAAGGGTAAAATTTTGTGCTGACAATTTAATGAGATTTAAATTGGTTGTACCTGCAAGCAATCCTTCTGCTCTCATGGAGAGAAATTGCAACCGAACCTAAGGGAGATAGTCTGGCTCAAAAATTGATAAACGTGAATTGTGTGGAAGTAGGGAAAAGCAACAGTATTTAACATCAAGGATTCTCATGCACCAACAGCAGGGATTTTAACAAGCGGCAAATGATGAATGTCAACAACTCTTGCCTCAACCTTCAAAATTCAGAAGTTGCTCTGAAGAAACCTTGTCAATTACAAAGAGTTCTTTACACAGATTTGTGAACTAAAATGTAACCAAACCTTAAGAGATGGTCTCAGGAAGTTTGCGGAATTAAAGATCTACAGGTCAAAAAATGATCTTGATGAGACTTCATATCACTTCCTGATTGCTTCTAATGGTGATAAAGGGTCTGGTAGTTCTTAAATCCCTACATGGGAAGACTTACTGCCTAATTAAAATTCCATAGAGATCGAGACGGTGAAAAACTGTAAAGGGATTGAGTAAAGTTGAATATTACATATGGTATAAAGGGTAAACATATACGGAATGCTTGAAAATTTCTTGGGTTTATATACTGGGTTTCAGATAACCTTTGCAATGTGTTTTTTTATCCTTAGTTATGAGACACGTTTAACTGGTAACTCCATTTTAACTGTTTTTTGTCTGGGAACTTTTCTATTTTTTTTTAAAAAAAATTGAGATTTCATACAAAACACTAAACAAGAAAACCCAAAAGAATGCTACCACCAGGATATTTCTGTTAAAGATACATTACTATCAACCTTAAATCTTTTTACAGCTCTTTTTGATCAGCCAACGTGCAATGGTTACATCTGCGTCCTTAATTTGCCAATCCGTATTTTCCCACTCTTATTGGCCATGTATGTTTTCTGACTGCTTTGGTGCACCGGGAATCTGCCATTTAAATTTTTAAGTGCACTGAATTCTTGGTTGATGAGAATCTGTACAAACGCACACATTCGCTCCATTCCAGAGTTATGTTAGAAGGTAATTCCTGTCAATAGCTGTAATATATGTAGCCCCCCCAAAAGACAAGCTAATATTTTTTAAAAAGGAAATCTGTTGCCAGATTGGACTTACATAATTGTACAATTATTTATGAGACAAAGGCCATAATAACGCAAAAGGTGCGATGCTGCTTGTTAAAGAAAACTTTCTCTCGGGAAAAGTTCTGTTTGTTTTTAAAAGGTTTGCTTGTCTTTTTTTTCTCTTAATTAGCCACTTTAAAGCCCCAGAAAAAGAAATGAGTGCCTGAGCTAGCCTGATCAACTAGGTAAAGTCAGAGCGCAAAAAAACCTCATCCCTGCTTGCCTCACTCGTGTTGGGTTTCTAAATAATAATGCATAGTTTATCTTAGCCCTATACACACTAATAAAGCTAAACAGTTCTTTGGACGAAAACCTCAGTCCCAGCCTCACAAAAAACTATCACTAGCCACCTGAGTAACTTTTCATCATTCTTACGCTATGTCTACACTACAACTTATGTTGATGAACTTCTGCACTCAGGGGGTGAATAACCATCCCCCCTGAACAACATAGTTACACCAATTAAGTGCCATGTGGACGTGCTATGTCACCAAACTATAGGCTACCGCCGCTTGCAAGGAGTGAAAGTAGTTAAGCCAACAGAGAGCTCTCTCCATTGCTTAGAGGCACTACAAGAAAGAGCTTCAGGCACAGCTTGCATCTGGTGCTATGGAAGCTCTTTAGCATAGCAGTAGCCTTCATAAATCAGGTGACAGTTTTTGTTCCTGGGCTCATGTAACATACTTAAACAACTAAAGAGGGAAGCTAATTTATCAGAACTGGCACTTTAACATAAAAACAAATTTAAGCAGTAATGGTGGCTCAGCTTGCATAATCCCTCTTTGGGGTGTTGTTGTCTTTCAAAAAGTTTAGCAAATATATCAATTGTAGCCTTTTCCTCTCTTATGTCACTTTAGAAGTATTTGTTTTTCACATTAATACCATAGGCCCAGTGATAAACTCTCACCCCAAGATATTCTATAGTCAAAGCAGATAGTACATTAGGGAAAGTGATTTCTCCTTTTGCAGGTGAAAGCAAACCACTGCTCCCAAGTAGAATTATTTAGCTTTTAACAAACAAGACCCCCAATTTCTTTTTTAAATCAAATGTAAACATTCAATTAGTTGGGTATTAAATATGAAACTATCTGGGTAACTATATTTATACATTTGGTCACCAGTGTTCTTTTAAAAGTTTTTACAGCTTAAAAAACATGTAAATGTAAAATGTGGTGGCCAAACAAAAAATAAAAAGCCTATGTCAAAGAAAGACTATATTTGCTGACCGATTTTCTTTGTATCCCAGCCCTGGATGACCTCTGGTGCTCTTGTAGTAACGTAGTCACTTACAAAGGCGTCATCATTAAAACTAGTTCCTGCAGTTCTGGCCAGTCCAAAGTCAAGAATCTGGCAAAGGCAGTGCTGATTTTACTACTATATTTACTGGGCTTGTAAATCACCTTAAAAGAAAACATCAACATGACTGCTAAGACAAGAACAAAAACCACTCTGCAGTTCAATCTTAAAGAAAATAACCACTGGCATAAAAATTAAAAACTGGGACATTTTTATTAACTTCACTTCAATATTTTTTTCCTATGAATTAATTTTCATATCTTTCAGCCAACCAAAGAAATTACCACCTCTGGCTATTAACTCTTCAGCAGTTATGTAACAAGCAGGGGGAGAAAAACCATACTAAGGTGACTAGATATATTAGCGAGTTTGAAATAATCTGAGTTAGTGTGAAATGTTAGCACTTAGTCAAGTATTACAAATTGTTAAAGGAAATTAACTGTTTCCAAAGGAAACAAAGATGGTGAATTATTAGAGATAATGTCACAGCAGGACTCTTAATCATAATGGTATGGCAAAACATGAAGATTTCTTACGATTTAATCAGCAAAACTTTTTATAGTTAAAATGCATCTGTTAAAAAATTGAATTTATCTGCATCAACTTTACCAATCAAGGTGCATATACCTCTTGATTTGTTGTAGACGATATTTTCTCTGAATGATCAGAAGGAAAATTATGCTTGCAAAATTTAGTGCAATAATGATTTTGGTTGGTCATTTGGTTAACAACTTTAAGGCTTAATAACGACAGAACCCCGAACTGCCATGGGGAAAAACTTCCAGAAGAGATAACTTGCACCTTTTAAAAACAGGAATCAAAATACGTCACAAAGTTCAGGCACTTAGCTGGAGATTTGGCAACTGAACTCTTCAGTGAAGCTGTACAATCAGATTTTAATTTTGCCATTGCGCCCTTTTAACTCACCTCTCCAAATGCTGTTAACAAAGCTACAAGCTTCAAAACTGCCCACCACAGCGTTACAGAAGCATACAAGACAACCCAATTTTGTTCTAAGCCATATTCTTCCACAGCTTAGATGTCCAGAGCAAACGGTGGCAAAATCATCAGAAGTTAATCCTAAAAAACATCATGAGATCTTCATTCCACCGAATTGATCATAGAGGCAGGGCGCCCAGAGGATTCAGGGGGCTTGGGGTCTTCGGCGGCAGGATGCTCCGCTTCAGCGCGGTTATTTCGAGTGGCGGGGGGTCCTTCCACTCCGAGACCTGCCGCTGAAGTCCTGAAGACCCTGCAGCAGGACCCCAGGGCCCCGGGGCGGAAAGATGCCCACCCGCCGCCGGAAGACCCGGAGTGGTAGAAGCTCGAGGGCCTAGCGGCCCCGCGAGAGTTTTCTGGGCCTCTGAGAGCGATTGAAGGACCCCCCTGTTCAGGGGCCCCAAAAAACTGTCATAGGGGCCCTGTGGGGCCGGGGCAAATTGCCCCCCACTGCCCTCCCCGCCCCCGGGGCAGCCCGACTAAGAGCAGTGATCTCCAAAAGACAGAATTACCATGGGATATAAGACAGATCTGGCACCCCGTTGAGATAGAAGTTATTGATGTAAGGTAGTTGTACTGGTAATTTTCAGTATTCCAGTGAGTCTCTAAATATACGAAGAAGACTGCAACATAATACAAAATATAAAGTAAATCAAACCAGCTGTAACAGGTGCGACGTTATTGGTATGAAACTGGCGGACCATACAGAACATGGGTTGCAAACCCAAGGTCTGTAGTAGCACCAGAAATTCTATGTTAAGGGGGTCATATAAGGTGTCTAAGACCAGGTTACGGGGTTACTTGGTATGATTATGCTTGTCTGTATTGTCTGTATCAGTTTTGTTTATAGTTGAAGTTTATAAGTGCATTGTGTGTACTGTCTGGTATTGTAAATTTGGTGCTGCAGTTCTGGGTGACACCCCAGACATAGTTGGTGTTCAGCTCGCTTAAGCCTGCTTGATGGCCCATTAAGGACCATCCCTACACAACTGACCCATTGATGAGGAAGTCGAATATGCCTGTGTGATCACTGGAGTTGACAAACATACACATAGATAGATGCCAAACTCCATTTTGCGGTAACTTTCCCAACAGTAGGAACAAAGGAGTGTTCTTTACACCTGGAAAAGTCTATATAAGGGCAAGGCCTCATCTCCATTTGGCTTCAATCCTGCTTCTTACCTCTGGAGGGACTTTGCGTACAAGCTGAAGCTCTTACACAAGGACTGAATGGCCCATCCCAGGGGGATGTTCTCCAGAGGACTCATTCTGACC
Organism: Chelonoidis abingdonii; assembly: GCF_003597395.2. NCBI lineage: Eukaryota > Metazoa > Chordata > Testudines > Testudinidae > Chelonoidis > Chelonoidis abingdonii. The sequence continues at coordinate 223,897,407 of NC_133769.1, forward strand.
TTCGCAGTTTACTGATCTCGGCTACTAGGCCTGAACTAAGGACTTTGCATTTACTGAATGTAATTGATTCAGTTTTAACCAATTTAGCTTCACCTCTATTCTTTTTCCTTTTATGATTAAACCTTTAGATTTTTAGAGTTCTAAAGGATTGGCAACGGCTGATTTTGGGTAAGATTCTGATGTTGTATATTGACCTGGGTCTGGGCTTGGCCTTTGGGTTGTGAAGAGAACCTTTTTCTTTTTACTGGGGTTGTGGTTTCATAACATTCATCCCAGGACGTTGTGGGACTGTGTGTACTGGAGACTGGAGTGTCTAAGGATGCTTGTGTGACTTGAGGTTAGCCAGTGGTGTACACGAAGTCTTTTGTCTGGCTGGTTTGGTTTGCCTTAAGTGGAAAAAAACCCCAGCTTGGGCTCGTTGACTGCCCTATTTAGCCAATTGGTCTATTTGGCCACTCTCAGTTGGGTCCCGCCAGAGCCACACGCAAACGGAACATTTGAAGTCATGGTCACCTTCCCACCTCTCCCCAAAATCCTAGCTATATGAACTTGCATAATAAGGGATTCTAGCGACTCGAGAGATAGTTTCTGCTTACAAGATTTCAAACATTTTGTTATCTATTCAAGTATGATGGACATTCAGCTACTTAGGACAACACTTATTTTAGTTGTGCTGGATGGTGTTAATATCCTGTTTGAATAGTACAGTTGTATATTGCGGTGTCTATGTGTGGGATGAAATTATATAGGACCTCTGGATCAGTCCTGTTTCCCCATCAGATAAATTAGTTGGCGTCTCAGCCTGCACAATATACTGTTATAACCAAATTCATTCTCTTCAAAATGTGAGGCTAGAATTGAGAAAAAGATTTACATCATCATCAACATAAATAATGCCATGCACCCCACAGTCATTGCACGCAGGAAGTAAATGCCTACAAAGCATATCCTATTCTTTCCAATTGCCTTCCAGTATTTGACCTTAAAGAAAGGTCTAGGAAAATTTGAACACGATACAATCAACAAGACATGGTATCCTTAACATGCTTCGGACATTCCACGCTAGTACTGCCACAGGTACGTTTGTAAACTCATTTAGGTGACAAACATACACATTTTCTATAGCAGGGGCTCCAAAACGCCTGATGTTGCGAAGTGATGCAGTGTAGAGCAGGAAATTGATATCACACTTCCTGGATGTGATACCCAACTCCCTACTGACATTCTGCGTTGCCCTCCAGCAAGTCTCTCCAGACATCGCTGGGACTCAGCGCAATCACCATCTAGTCCACCTGCAAATGGAGACTAAACCATAGTTTTGAGCTGTTGCAGGTTCAACCTTTTAAAGCTTTGAGATTCAGGGAACAGATGCTCCACGTACAAGATAGTTTAGTAAGGTTATTATTCTATAGTCAAATCCATATACGATGAAGTACTGATGTGAAATATTGCATTATTGTGTGTGTGGAGCACGCTATTACATTTGGCTTGGCCAGTAAAAAATTGTGGGAGTTTCCTTCATTTTTAGCCTTTACATCTTACATGTATTGTGTTTCTGGCAGTTCGTGCATCTCAGAGTCATGCTACTGTTGAAGCAAGTATTTCCACAGCAATGCAATATGTCCTGCATAAAAGCACTTTACACCTTCAAAGCATTGTGCAAAATATTAACTCTCAACCTACTTACTATTCCATAGAGAAGCTAAGCTAACCCAATATTGCTTCATTAATGGCCAGAGCAAGATTTTAAGAACTCGGTTCCTGACTCTCCGGTTGCCATGACATACAAGACCCCAAATGCACCACACATAACCACAGAAAGAATAGTAGGTTAATGAACAGTGTTCAACAGGGAAGATTGGCATTAGACATTAATGATAATGTTGCTGAGGACCTGCTCAGTGAGGTACAAATACAAATCACTGCTGAAGCTATATGTGTTCCACATAAAGCTAATGTCCTTTGCAAATATCCCTTTTCTTCGAAGTGTGTTGTAATCTGCTTGACAGGACACAAGAAAACTTTAAAGCTTTACACCTTTAAACAATGATTAATTGATGCAAAATTAAGCAATACAACATTTTTTTAATGAACAGCAGGCTGATCTTTCTATGAAAGGCTGAGAATGATCGTCATAATATGAGAAAAAGGACGCTGAAGGTAAATTTGATTCCACCTGTGTCATTCACAGCCAGTAAACCCCATTCAAAGATCATTAATTTACAAAGCAAATGTGCCAAAAGTTAGCCTTGCCAGAACAGGTCATCTTGTGAATGTTATACTGCACTACGAATATGAAGGCAATTCCAGAATAACGTCAGGAAGTCCGTACAATTCTACACTACACACAGGAAGCACTGAAGCTAGATTTCCTAATTTCAAACTAAATCACCCTTCACCAAAATAGCTGAACTGAACTGGAACTGAACACTGTGTGGTGAATGTCAGCTCTGTTATAACTGTGATTGCTAGTAAAATGTTCCATTCACCGGTTCTCTGGAGAGCAGGAGCTCTCGATTTGGTTGCTTAGAAGGTCTTGAAAGGGAAGCTGAACTCCTAAAATGACAGAGTAGGGCCTCCCCTCCTATGTATACTTCAACAGGTTATGGGGAGGCATTGTCTCGCAAGGTATGTCATAGTACTGGGATTTCTTTTCCGGTCAGCGACAAAAAAACCCTAGGAAAATATCAAGATGTACGCTAAGCACCTCAGCACAGGAAACATCAACGTTGGCATGTGTGGCCCCTTTCTTTTGCAACCCCTGGGTCTATGCATTTTGATGAAGACTGATGACACACAAAGCGTCACAAAAATCGCACTGAATTCTCATACAACATATATCAATCAATTTTTGGGCACCATCCTAAATAAACAAATGCAATTATTCTTAGGTTTTTTATCTGATACAAAGGATAATTACAAACATTGAAATTGAAGAGTACAGGGGAAAAACAGTAATAGCACACAAAAACTACAGGTTCAAGTACAACAGGATAAGTATTCATAATAAGAAAATAAAATTCCTGGCATATACATATCCAAGTAAATTCCGGATAGTTAACTGTCTCACCCTGATTGCACCTAAGGAGGCCTGCATCTGACTGAAGAGATGTATAGTACATGTGGTGCTGAAAAATAATAAATTGCATACTGAGATGAGAACTTATTTAAGAAGTCAATAAATACATATAATTAAATATTGTAACAATGAAAATAGAGTAAGCAAATAAAGTATTATAAGTTGCTATTATTACTAAGAATTGTGTATATTATTACAAATATATATACACAACTATAATATACACAAACAATTATATATATTTTGAGAAATCACATAAAATTAGTTATACTGTTAGACAGTATGAAAGCATGGACAACTTAACTTCACAATTTTCTGACCTGAGTGCCTAATTAAGCAACCTTGACTTAACATAAACACCACAATGAGGGCAGGGGGGGCCACCTTAACCTGAGAAGGAGCCAGAAATTTACCAATATACGTTGACAAAAGCCCACTCGTTAATACATTTGCGACCCCAGCAGCTCCCACAATCCGCTCCCCGCATCTCCCACCCACCAGTAGCCCCGCCAATCAGCGACTTACGCCTCCCTCCCCATAACCCTCCTGATCAGCTGTTTTTGTGGCGTGCAGGAGGTTCTGGGGAAGTGGGGTGGGAGGAATAAGGACACGCAGGCTCAAGGGCAGGGGCAGGGCTGTGTGCAGAGCCAGGGGTGAGCAGTGACACCCCCCCAGGCAAACTGGAATGCTGCGTGGCCTGTAGCTCCAGCCCTGGAGTGACCTGCCGTCTACAAGGATCCCAATTAACTCTGAAGAGCCGCATGTGGCTCTGGAGCCACAGCTGGCACCCCTGCATGAGAACAGTTAGGCGGCTTACAGGATAGAAATTTTCCAAGCACATGGTTGATATAAAGTTTCACTCACAGGACTAGACAATTAGTTTAAGGTGCTATAATGCTGCTTGTTATTTTAAATGAAAAATAAGGTTTAAACATGATGGCAGTTTAAAAAAATATATGAATTTCACATTTGGTTACAAAAACGAAACAGAGCTTAGCTGGTTTAAACCAATTAGTATAAAAAAAATTCATTCTTTTCAGCGTATCTTCCTCTGATATCCACTGGGATGAAGAATTACATACTGAGGCAAAATAAGAGGAGTGATGACAACCCTAATTAATTACGATTATTGGACAATTTAGTCTAGCCAATGAAATCCAGTTCAAGATGGACGGCATACTTTTGTTCTCCAAATTCGTGGTTACCCACACACCCACTCAAACAAACAATGCCAGGCTTGATAAGATATATTACATAAGAAGTTTTCGACAATTAATAAAGTATTTTCCCGAGTAACGCAAACTCCCTGAATGAGCAAAAGAACTTACGGCGGATTTGTGAGAAAAGTTCATAAGATTATACCACTAACATTCATGCATAATATCTCCAGCGAAGTGAAGATGCTGATTACCACACAGCATCTGAGTGAAAAGAAATGGACGCACAAACACGCAATCTAAGGGCAAGAGGTGAATAAGAAAAGGCCAAAGAGGAGTTTTGAAGAACGCTAGCCAAAAACTCCAAAGGTAATAATAAAAAGTTTTTAAGTATGTCAGAAGCAGAAGCCTGCTAATACAACAACCAGTGGGGCCCTGTACGACCGAAATACAAAAGGAACACTTAAAGACGATAAAAGTCATTGCGAAGAAATTAAATGGATTCTTTGCTTCATTCTTCTTCACAGCTGAGGATATGAGGAAGTCCCAGACCTAGCTGGCTTTGTAGTGGACAAATCTGAGGAAACTGTCACAGATGAAGTGTTCACTAGAGGAGGTTTTGGAATTAATTGATAAACTCAACTTATTACCAGGTCACTCAGGACCTGATAGCATTCACCCAAGAGTTCTGACAAATATCCAAATGTGAAGTTGAGGAACTATTAACTATAGGTTTGTAACCTGTTCTTTAAATCTGCTTCGGTACCCCAATGACTGGAACGTTAGCTAATGTAACGCCAATTATTAAAACGGCTTAGAGGGATCCGGCCCATACAGATTTTGGTAAATCTAACGTTGGTACTGGGCAAATTAGTCGAAACAATAGTTAAGAATAAAATGTCAGACAACAGAGAAAAACATGAACTGCTTGAGCAATAGTCAAATGGTTTCTGTAAAGAGAATGCATCTTACTAATCTATTAGAGTTCTCTTTGAAGGGTCAACAAAACATGTGGACAAGGGTATCCAGTGGATCATAGTGGGTACTTAAGATTTCCGAAAGCCTCGGGAAGCTCTTACGCTATTAAGCTGTTAGATAAAGAGGGGAGGTCCTTTCATGGACTGAAGAACTGGTTAAGAGACAGGAACAAAGGGTAGATTAATGTAATTCTCAGAATGGGAGGCGTACTATTGTGGTCCCCAAGCGATATCGAGTCCTTAGGACTCTCTATCATTCACATTTATTCATAAATGATCTGGAGAAAGGAGTGAGAACAGTGAGTAGGTGGCAAAGTTGCAGATGATACTTAAACTCACTCAGACATAGTTATGACCAAAGCAGATTGTAAGAACGAATTCACAACAAAATCTCACAATACACTAAGGACTGAGGCAACAAAATGGTCAAATGAAATTGTAGATGGGATAACTGTAGTTAATGCCACATTGGAAAAATATTCATCTATACATACAATATGGGTGGGGCTAATGTTAGCTACATGAGTCAGGAAAAAGATCTTGGAGTCATCGCGTGGGATAGTCTCTCTGAAGAGTGTCCATTGCAGTGTGCAGAGGCTGGTTCAAAAGCAAAAACAGTATGTTTGGAATCATTATAAAAGGGTGATCAGTAAATTAGACTGAGAATGTATTATTGCCCTTAATACAATCCATTGTACACCCACATCTTAATGCTGTGTACTAGATTGTGGTTCTCTCACCTCAAAAAGATATCTCTAACCACTAGAAAGTGGTCAACTAAATTGATTAGGTGTTGGCCAGGAGAGGTCCCGATATGAGGAAAGATGACGAGGCTAGACTCTTCATGCTGGAAAAGAGATAACTAAGGCGTGGG
>NC_133769.1:223903518-223913388 GCF_003597395.2 Chelonoidis abingdonii
GTGGCTCTTTTTTAGTTCTTTTACTGTGTTTCTTAATTTTGGGTATACATTGAAGTTGGGCGTCTATTATGGTGTCTTTAAAAAGCGCCCATGCAGCTTGCAGGGATTTCACTTTAGTCGCTGTACCTTTTAACTTTTGTTTAACTTTTGTTAACATTTCCCTCACAGTGATGACCTAACAGGCTTAGCAAAGAACACAGATGAGCTTACTTGGTACCTTTTCAAACACCCATGACAGTCAAACCAAAACCAATTTTCTGTATGACCAGGCCATGAACTCTCTCCTTGTTGAGGACTACAGCATTTTTATGCCAAATTGTACTTTTCACACCTAATCTCTTTTAGCTCTGGGGCTGGTCAAGTAGAGGTCAATCACAGCAATTTGTTTTATAAGGGGAAAAATATTTTTACTCCCTTCTCATTCCAAAACACCTCAAAAAACAAATTATAGCTAGATAGCTAGATAGATTAAACTTTCCAGGAAACTCTCCTTTGGGCAGAGCTAAGCCTGGAAAATTTCATTCCCAAAAGTGAATTTTTCACAAGGTTATGATCATCTGAAAAATAGGATTTTATAATGTAAAGATTATAGAGGCAGCTGCAGTCCCTGCTATTTTCTATATTTTTCGTCCCTTGTTCTTCACTGCAGAGAACACATGCATGAAAATATTCTCTAACATTTAATATCTACTGGTCATTCCCCAAATCATATTTTTTGTATTTGGGTTATTGTAGTCTTTTTTACTGCAACAAATTGTGATGTCATTGAACAGAGGAAGAAATCAGCAGCTACAATGTATGTGTAATTAGAATATATTCTGATTCCTTGTTGATATTTTATAGCAATGCAGAAAATTAGATAAGATCAATACAGAAAATAAGAGCAAAACAACTATATCAAAATAACTTATTTTCTGTGAAGAATCAGGAAATCATCAGTCACATTCTTCCAATTATATTGTAAGCAAGGTTAAGACCGCATTAATAGCATGCATATTTGGGCCAACTATTTATATCACTGTCAGGAATGTCACTGGCATGATAAAGGTGTTAAATTAACAAAACTGAAGATCACATGGTACACAGCAGAGTGACAGCTTCTCTTTTATTTATCCACAAGGTTAATTAGTGTCCTGGTCCATGACTGGGGCTCCTAGTCTCTACTGCAATTTAAATAAATAATAAGATTAGCAATGGTGTTTTACAACAGCTTTGCACAGCTGTAACAATTGTACAAAGTGTAGAGCAGTGAGTCATGCACTACCTCTACAAGTAATGGGGCACACAGTCCCTGCTACAACTTTCTGAAAGGGAGCAAGATCTGCTCCCTCACATGCTGGTCAGCTTCTCAGTCTTGGTTATTGTTAATAATTAGTATGATTGTTTTATTGATTTATGTGTATTGTGGTAGCATCAAGTGGCCCTACTCAGTGACCAGAGGCTGATTGTGCCAGGCATCATACACACAGTCCCTAGCTCAAAGAGTTTACAATCCCAATCTACATAAAAATGTCTATCCTGTTTGGTGATTGTAGCGTTCTCACACTGGTGTTGTGTTTAAAGCCCACAAGGGTGAGAAATTCTTATATTCTCTTCTTGGTACCCTCTGCTCTACTGCTCTTAGCCCATAAACTCTATTTTTTTAAATCCTCTCTTTTATTTTATTCACCCTAAGAAATGTGGTTGATGTAATAAATTCCACATTTCTTTTCTAATATTCCCTACACACACACACACACTAATGTATTTGATCTATATACTACATTGGCCTTTAGCTATTGGAGCTTCAAGTGAAGATGCTTTGTTTCCTAAATAAAATACTGGAGTTATGGCACAGTCGTTCTCCTTTTCCAGGAGACATTAACAGTACACTTCACAAAATTACCATAAAACTTGTTGGCTTTGCAAATTGGTATACAGAGGAATCTGTATCTAATGAGACAAAAGCACCTGCAGACTCATAATGAAGCGGCCTTTGGTGGGACACTACTGAGAGTATCAGTTTAGGACAAATTGCTTAGAGCAGGGCAGTTATAGCCCAAGGCTGGGGGTCTTTTCCTACTAAGACACATCAAACCAGCCAAACAGAGAGGACTTCGGTTTCATCCCACTGGCTAACCAGAAGTCATACAAGCAATTCCCTCAGACACTCCAGTTTCCCAGTATCACTGCCAGTGCCACTCCTTATGGGGATGAATGGTTATGAAAACCAATACCCCAGTAAAAGAAAAAAAGGTTCTCCCGATCCCAAAGGACCAAGCCTCAGACCCAGGTCAATATACCAGTTAGATCTTACCCGTATATCACGCTGTTGCCAATCCTTTAGAAGCTAAAATCTGAAGGTTTATTCATAAAAAGAAAGAAATATAGATGAGAGTTAAAATTGGTTGAGGGAATTAATTACATACAGTAATGGCAAAGTTTTTAGTTCAGGCTTGTGATGGAATAAACTGCTGGCTTAAGTCAAGTCTCTGGAGTACATCCACACCTTGGATGGCTCATTCAGTCCTTTGTTCAGAGCTTCAGTTTAGCAAAGTTCCTCCAGAGGTAAGAAGCAGGATTGAAGATAAAATGGAGCAGATGCAGCTGCCTTTTATAGTCTCTTGCCATGTGGCCTGTGCTTCCTTTATTTCAAACACATGTTTCCCAGCAAATGGCTTGAAAGCCTTAGAATTCTCTCCATAGTCAGGTCTCTGCATGGCTTGCTGAGTCATAAGATGTATCTGCCTTCTCTCAATAGGTCAATTGTATAGATAATGGTCCTTAATGGGACATCAAGCAGGTTAGGCAGTGCTGATGCCAAACTGTCTGGGGTGTCACCCAGAAACATAGCACAAGTTTGAAATACAGACAGTATACAGCCAGTACTTATAACTTTAAATACAAAAATGATACATGCATGCAGATAGCATAATCATAACTAGCAAATCATAATATTTTCATAGACATCTTACTTAACCTCCTTTGTACAAGTTTTGATGCCACATTAGGACCTTGGTTGCAACAATGATCTATATCAGTGTTTCCCAAACTTGGGACGCCGCTTGTTTAGGGAAAGCCCCTGGTGGGCTAGGCTGGTTTGTTTACCTGCCGTGTCTGCAGGTCTGGCCTATCCCAGCTCCCAGTGGACATTTTTAAGAGAGAATAGAGATTCAAATAAGAATCAGTGAGAGAGATAGGAACAAATGGTTACATATAGAACAGAATAACACACTTTCTAGAGACCACTTAACTAACAAGTTATTCTCCTGTCTAAAGAAACTTATCTCACCCAAAGCTTTCTCCAGCCTTTTCAGCCAAGCCTAACTGAGATCTCCTTTTCATGAAGTTAACTTCCCGGGGTATCTGTTTGCACTCCTAAATGTATCAGAACAAGCCTTTGGTGTTCACCTCAAGATGGGGTCTCCCCACCACCACCCATGGTTTTCCTCTTCCTATAAGTTGCTTTCTGAAGTTTCCACCAGCTCTCCCTTAGCATTTGACTTAAAATGATAATAGCCTCTTATTGTACTACGCATAATACACAATTTTCTACCGTGGAGATAAGTGTCTCCCATGCCCTGTCTGCAGGAGTTTGTCTCAAACACGCTACCTTTGAATGATCTGTTTTTAACTACAGACCTAGAGAACATGATCTTTGGTTTTTATATACACCTCTACCCCAATATAATGCGACCCGGTATAACACAAATTCGAATATATCGCAGTAAAGCAGTGCTCGCGGGGGGGCGGAGAGGCGCTATAAAGCATTTTCATCTATAACGTGGTAAGATTTTTTGGCTCCCGAGAACAGTGTTATATCAGAGTAGAGGTGTATATATATATAAAATAACTCCTCATATATTGTCTGGCCAGAGACATAGACTTTCATTGGAGACCTTACTTCATATTCCTTTGCTGAATCCAGGGATCTCTGGACCCCTTATATCCCATTGCCCTCTGGCAGTTGTTATCCAAAGGTTGTTGGGTCACAGCTACATGTCTATTTTCTTTCAAAACAACAGTCAACTGGATCTACAAGGGTAGTTTTAGCCCCTTGACAAAGCACCTTTCACCATGTTCTCATTCTCAGGTATATTTTAAGCAGCAATTCTCGAGTTCATTGTGTCACCTGTCAAAACTTCATTTTGTCAAGTCTTTTTATGTCACTCTTTCTCACCTCCTCCACCCCCAATTCAGAGAATGAGCCTACCACGGCTGTTTGTTAAATCAGTGTCTTATGCTCTGTCTGCTGTAGTCAGGGCTAGATTGTTACTGATGCAAGAAGGCTTCCTCCACTTACTGGACTCAATACAGGAGTAAACGGATGAAATTCTGTGACCTTGTTATGCAAGAGGTCAGGCTAGATGATCTAATGGTCCCTTCTGGCCTTAAAAATTATGCAACTGTAAATCTATTAAACTTGCACATGCTATCAGGGTAAGCTTAGTTCAGGGTTTCTCAAACAGGGGTTGCCAATTGTGTAACGAAAGCCTCTGGCGGGACGGGCTGATGTGTTTACCTGCCCCGTCCGCAGGTCCAGCTGATTGTGGCTCCCACTGGCTGTGGATCGCTGCCCCGGGCCAATTGACGCTACTGGAAGCGGTGGCCAGTAAGTCCCTCAGCCCCCGCCACTTCCAGCTGCAATCCGTGGCCAGTGGGAGCTGCGATCGGCCAGACCTGCGGACAGGGCAGGTAAACAAACCGGCCTGGCCCAGCAGGGGCTTTCCCTACACAAGCGGCGACCCCTGTTTGAGAAACCCTGCCTTAGTTGTTATGGCTCAATATAGGCAGAGCCCACACACTCTTAGGCTACGTCTTCACTACCCTCCCTATCAGCGGGTAGCAATCAATTGCTTGGGGATTGATATATTGCATTTCATCTAGACGCGATATATCGATCCCCGAACGCACTTATATTGATTCCGGAAATCCACCAACCCGAACGGAGTTGCGGAGTCGACATGGGGAGCCGCAGACATCGATCCCGCGCAGTGAGGACGGTGAGTAATTCAATCTTAGATACTTCGACTTCAGCTACGTTATTCATGTAGCTGAAGTTGCGTATCTGAGATCGATTTTCCCCCATAGTGTAGACCAGCCCTTAATCTCCCATCCACAATTGTCCAAGAGAATAAGGCCATCTGTGCTGTCCTTAGATGATACAATCTGGGCAGTCACCCTGTGCACAGGAAAGCTTGGAAGAGATTTGACTCAATAGAGCTTCTCCTCTGGCAGTGGATCTGTGCACTACTATATGGTTATGCTTAAACAGCACAACTGAGCCCTAGGTACATTCAAAGAAAGAAAAAAAATACATTAAACTATACAATCTTGTTAATAAACCATAGACTAGAAACAAATAGAGTAAAAGACTATCATATGTAAAGTTTGTATGAAGGTGTTCTGTAATTGTATGTGCTCTAGACCATCACCTCCCCCTACCCTCTCAGGATCCACAAAAGAAGAGTGGGGGAAGTTTATTTTTAGTAGCCATAATGTGTGTAATGTGTGCTAATCATGGTGATATGGGACTAGGGAGAATGCACACAGGTGTGAGTAGCAGCTAACAGCCATTAAAAAATTAGACACACATTTATTATTATCAATATTTACAGTTCTGCTCCCCTCCCACAGGGTTGCTGCTCAGCAACTCAGCACATTAAAATCGGCAGACCATTTTAGAAGGAATTGCTTTCCAGAAGGAAGGGTGAAGCCAGTGTGAAATGAAACAGGATGTTGCTACGTCTACCCACCATAACTGTATTTAATGTTATTAGGAGGCAATATGATCTAGTGGCTAAGACACGGGAGTTTTTCCTCCCCACCATTTATCATCCTTTCTGTTTAAGGTCTTCAGACAGGGATTGTCTTTTACTATGTTTCCCAGAGCTGACATCCTCAGTGATACTGATGTATAAACAGGGAAGTAAACCAAACCCATCAATGAATTTCAGTCTCTGTTGTTGCAAACAAAGATGGGCTGGAGAGACAAAAACCAAAGCAAACACTCCTGCCCTCCACCCCCTCCATCCCCAAATGTGGTTGTTGCAAGGACAAATATTAGTACAAAGAGACTTTATTTTCAGGTCGCTGAAGGGTTTTTCCAAGCATGGGAGGAGGATTGAGGGGGATAGAGAATTATTAAATACTTAATCTTATTGACAGTGTGTCCCTTTAAATGAAATCTCTATTTGTTATTCTCATCTCTTGCCACTATTGTGGATTAAATAACTCTGATTGTAAATTATACTGATCTCAAGAAGAAGTGTTACATGTATCAGGTATGATGTGTTGCCCTTTTGGGAGCTGTCTGTTGTTATTTTATGTACTTCTACTTATATTTACAGGGCTCTGATTTTACTGTAAGATTTTATTTTACTGCTTTTAATCCTAGTTTATGGATTTAAAACTTTCATATAACAGGGCCAGCAGCATTGTGTGAAATGTAAATTCAGAAATTGCCTTCAGTTCCTAGGTTCTTAGTAAGCAACAAGTGAAAAAGTGACAAGAATGACATTTGCAGACTTAAAATGATGCCCATGCAATGATACAAATATTGCGGGAAAAAAATAGTAATAACAGAGGTGATTAGGAAGTAAAATACAAATATTTTTGAATAGTTTTGGACCTGATTCCTAAAACAAACAAAAGTAATAAAAAGGTACTTATGCAAATACCATATGTCTACTTCCTCCTTAGACTGTTTGCTCCCACTACGCAAGTATCATATATCTTATAGTGTCTGCAGTGATTTGGAGAATGTAGCAATTACCCTGTGCAGAAGAACTGACATATATAAATGATGCATTTGCCACCTGTGCTTCAGCTTATCTTCATAATCCCCATAAATACTGGGAAAATGAAACGAGAGATCCTGTAACTGGGTGGAAATTGGCATTGCTCCATTGACTTCAGTGGAACTACACTGATTTACACCGGCATTATATATAAGAATAGGATTTAGGTTATATCCATAATATATCCAGTTTGGCTGGATTTATACTGGTGTAACTAAGAATAGTGTATATATACTTATTTATATTTATACTTTTATATCTTAGTTACACCAGTATAAATCCAGCCAAACTCCACTGATATTAGGAGTTACTCTATATTCATACCGGTGTAACTGAGAATAGATGTTAGCCCATAATATATAAAAATGTAAGATACAGAAAGACTTCAATTATTTATAGCACAGAGTAAGGCTTTTTTGACCTGTATTCTTTTGGGGGATACAGGGGCAAGGTTGTTTCAAAGGGACTTGTTATCTTATTATATTCCATGTATTACAGGCCTAGAATACTGCACCATCATCTACAGACCCGTGGCCGTAATGACACCACCCCTAGTGTTTCTGTGTGTGATAAGGTGCTGCAGGTTCATGTGCCATCAAATTCATAGTTCTTCAGGGTTGTAGGGAAGGGGAGAGAATCCAGTTAGCCCCCTGTTTGTATCCCTATTGCTGCTGGCAAATGTAGTTACACACACTTTTACACACATCCAGCTTCCATATGTACAACACCTGAAATGTTTATGTAACTCAGGGTCGTGTGACTGCATAGATATCGTCATGTACCAATCCTGGAATTGAGTGTGCATACATGTAAGTCAGCTTTCTGCTCTCACCTTTATCTCTACCATATGTATTTGACCAAAGAAATGAAGTTAATCTGATTTGCACTGGTTTAGGATCTGGCCAAAATATTTCAAAGTATGAGACACTGGGGGATTTTCTTAGGTGTTCCTCAATTGCAGCTTGTACCCTCCCAAATACACAATATGGAGAATCAACAATGTATCTGACATGAAATTTAGGATGACCTTGGGAAAACAGATCTAAATTCCCTTTGTATTGGAAGCTCTGGGAATATTCCATTCACCTAAGCTCATTTCCATGGCCATGAAGCTCAGCATTTTCAAAAGAGGACCTTTATAGCCTCTTTTACAGGTCTGTGCTGAGTACTTGGACTATCTATTTATTTATTAACCTTCCTGTAGGATACAATTATCTTACAAAATAATAGAAGTTAAACAAAAGATTCCTTGGAATAATGAGTATTATTCAGACAATTCAAGTTGGGGTTAATGCTAAATTTTTCAATTTCCTTTCACAACGTTCTAGGAAATGCTTGCATAATTCAGGGACCTAATTCATGCAACCTCAGTAATGTCCCTTGAAGATTTCAGTAGATTCATCTCTTTCTTTCTTTCCTTCTCTGCTGAGAAACATCTTCTTGTGGCACAATAGCCAACAATTCACAGCATTCATCCAGCCTCTTTCTCCACATAGTCAACATGTTTGGGCTGAGTGGTTTCCAAGCTCCAGTCACTATCTGCCACTAAATCCTCCCCATATAGCTCCACCAAAGCTGTGACATTCACTCAGATCTTCATTGGTCACACTGATTTCTGAGCACAGTTTGTTGTTGTGCTACCTTATTTTCCTTATAGAATTAAGCTACGACCCTGGACATACGTGCTGCCCTTGTGACTGGTGCTCTGGTGAATAAAACCTAAATGTCCATTTACCTCAATCTGTAGAGTGCTGGACCCTGTCCATTTTTGTTTCATAAGATCAACTTTTCCTGGGAGCACACAAGCCATAAAACCAGCTGTATGGGTCTCACTCTTCCAATGCCACTAATATTCCTCAGTTTGAACACTGATCACTCTTTCTGATTCTGTTTTCATTTCTCCTATAGGGAACATATTTAGGGAAATTGCTGTGATGTTTCTTCAGTACTCAAACTAGTGCTGAGATTTTTCATCATTTCACATTCTCTGTCCTCTGCCAGCTGTTGGTGTTTGTATTTAAAGTTGATCTGAAAATGAAGTATCTGACGTCTGTGAATGTTATTATAAAGATTGTCCCAATGGCCACACAAACAAGTCTCAGCTTCAGGAGTTTCTGCCAAACAGTTAACTCTTTCTTAAATCTCTTTTGGCAGGAAACTGTGTGTTGCCGGATCAGGTGACAATATCATTGGCTACAACAGCTACTGATAGGTACACCAGTTTTCTAAGCTAGAGATCTGATTGGGAGGAAATCCATGATCAGCAACCTCATCTAATGCATAGCTTATGTGAAGATGTTAGTATAAAATAGTATTCACTGTTTTTTATCTTAACTCCCCAATACCTTATTACTTAATCTGGATTACGTTTACTAGACAAGATGAAAAAATCATTGGTTTTAATTATTTAATTGAAAAGGTTTCATGTCATGATCTTTTAGGATGCTTCTGTCCTGTACATGTATTATTAAATTAAATTAGTTGTAATAAATCCCAAATCCAATTCTGAAGGATATGGAGAGAAACAAATGTCAGTTACCACAGTTCATCAGAGTATGAATTGAAGAAGAAGAAAAAGAAGAAGACGACCATGACCATGACCTGGTATAATATAGTTCATGAGGGCAAATTGATATGAGAAGAACATTTCCAGATTATTTAATTAGTGAGGTCCCTAAAAGAATATAGATGTCCAAATAAATGAGTTCCACTCAGTTTGTTACATGCCTGGTGTTTATCAAAAACAATCTAATAGAGTGTATTCTCTTAAACTAAACATGTCTCAGATTAGAAAACAGACTTATACTGCTGAAAATCAGACTCTTTTCTATAAAAGGAAACAATTTTCTATTCTCTTTCTAAGGTCTGGTCTACACTACATGTTTAAATCGATTTAAAGAGAGTTAAATCAATTTAAGGCTGTACCCGTCCACACTACAACGCCCTTTATATCGATATAAAGGGCTCCTTAAATCAATTTCTGTACTCCTCCCCGACGAGAGGAGTAGCGCTAAAATCGATATTGCTACTTCGGAATAGTGTTAGTGTGGACGGATATCAACGTTATTGGCCTCCGGGAGGTATCCCACAG
>NC_133769.1:223935977-224084551 GCF_003597395.2 Chelonoidis abingdonii
TGAGGGAACTATGGGATAGCTACGGAACGGCTACCCACAGTGCACCGCTGCAGAAATCGACGCTAGCCTTGGACCATGGACGCACACCATTGAATTAACGTGCCTAGCGTGGACGCGCACACTCGACTTTATAATATCAGTTTTAAGAAACCGATTTTAGCTAATTCGATATTATCCCATAGTGTAGACGTGGCCTAAGACAATGATTTGTTTCTAAAATTTATTAGTTCACTTATTGCCATCTAAGTTCAAAGATATTTGACTTTACTTATCTATCAAATGAAAGTAATCAGAGAAAGCTGGACAGCATACAGTGCAACAATCTCTAGCCTGCAAAGGCAAGCTCTAAAGAGAAAATTAGTTGTATACTTTGCATGTTGAATAAATGGTGTCAAAGCAGAATGAAAAATGCTAGAAAAAGTATTGTTAAATAAGGCTATAAAAATATATCCAGCACAACCAGTCATTTAACAGATATTCTGTGTGTATAAGCTTTGCATTCTTGCCAGTAGATGAAAGGCAACTTGGTGAACACAGAATTGCCTACCTACTTTATCTTCATACAAATGAGCTGAAGTGCCCTTGGCAATGTATGCAAAGTCATGCCAGTAGAATACAGATTATATACTGCTGTATCAAGGTATTTTACTAAAGCTGTAGTCAATTATCCGCTGTGGTTGAAATGTCCGGTAAAGACAAACATGAAAGCACATGTGGTAACTGTCCAGTAAAGTAGCTTATTATCTTGACTGTGAATAACCCAGTACATAATTGTGAAAAATAATTTTTAAAAAATAAATAAATAAACTGAAAATGACTTTGCCCAGGGAATTAGGTAGAGTCATGATTGTAAGGTTCTGTTTAGGGGGAATTCCCAGTGAAACCAAACACCAAAAAGCCACCAAGATCCTTTCTCCCTTCCTTCTCCTTGACTATATGGAGAGTTTAAAGTTCTGAAAAAAGAGTTGTTGTAAAGCCCACCACAACTGAAGAAAAAGCCCTCATCACTAATTCAAGCCAAATCTGTTTCCTATTTTGAGTCTTCATATGATAATAAAAAGATTGAGTTAGTCAGGTAAAGGTGTACCGTTAATGGTTCTGCCTCAAGTTCTCTTTCTTTAAGTAGAGATACCCACATCAACCACTCTGACCACTACCCACACGTATATGTACAAATGGTTGCTAAATAAAAAATAAGCCATTGCCTGCTAGCAAGCAATTACACAACCATAAAGTGCTGACCTAGCCCAGCATATTTATGCTGTTATTGTTCCCTCTAAATCAATGGGACTACTCATGTGCCATATACAGTTTAAAAGTAGAGCTGTTTAAAACTGGCATTTTCATCTTCTGGTAAATTCCAATATTTTAAAATTTGTTTTTGTCTGAAGTCAGTATGAAAAGTTGAAACAGCAAAATTTTCATGGATTGGAAAATTCTGAAAACTTTTTATTAATGATGTTTTGTATCAAACATTTCCAAATAAAAATAATTAATTTTAGCATGTTGAATCTAACCATGACATTTCATTTTGGCTCAGTTTGACATTAATCTGTGTCCCCCGGGCTACAGGGTGCTTCATGGAAGTTATACATTCAACTGCATCATGTCTCCGGCTTACTGTAGGATCCCTGACTGGACTTCTACAATGATGCACTGTGGTAACGACTCCTATGATGCACCATGGTGATTAAACTAGAGGACAAGCCACAATGCTTCCTGTAGATCAGGGGTGGGCAAACTACAGCCTGCGGGGAGTATCCGGCCCCTCAGGGCTTTGGATCCAGCCCATGGCACTGCCAGTTTCACGTCCCTGTGGCCCCCAGGCAGGGGGGCACCGAGCTCGGTGCATTGCCCTTGCCTGAAAGCAGTGATCCCCGCCATTCCCATTGGCCGGGAATGGGGAGCCATGGCCAATGGAAGCTTTGGGGGAGGTGCTTGGAGGTACAGCAAGGGCTGTGCAGGTAGAGCCCTCCGCCCTCCCTCCCCCAGAGGTCGCAGCGCTTCCAGGAGTGGCGCGGGTCCAGGAAGGGGACAGGCATGCAACTCCCACCCCAGAGTTACCTGAGGTAAGCGGGGCAGGAGCCCGAACCCCTCCTGTACCTCGCTCCCCAACTCCCTGACCTAAGCCCCCTGCCTGTACCATGCACCCCTCCTGCACCTCAACCCCCTTTCCTGAGCCCCCTCATACATCCTGCACCCCTTCTGTATCCCAACCCCCTGCCCTGAGCTCCCTGCTGCATCCTGAACCCCTGTGCACCCCAACCCCCTGCCCTGAACCCCCTTGTACACTCCACACCCCTCCTCTATCCCAGCCCCCTGCCCTGAGCTCCCTGCTGCATCCTGCACCCCTGTGCACCCCAGCCCCCTGCCCTGAGCCCCCTCATACACGCCATACTCCCTCCCACACACTAACCTCCTGCATACTATTTCCCCATCCAGATGTGGCCCTTGGCCCAAAAAGTTTGCCCTCCCCTGCTGTAAATGTAATCTAGCACAGGAGTCCAGCACATAGAGGAGAATGGGGGTGTGAGGTACCTGAACTACAGTTCCCAAGAGCCACCACAGTAGCTCAAGCAACGTCAAGCTGACCTGAAATTAAACAATTTGATTTTATTTTCAAACCAAAATGTTTGGATTCATATTTAGTCTGATCAAAACAAAATATTTTATTTTTATTTTTCTAACAAAATCTAAAATGTTGGTATTGTCATTTTCCCACATAAAACTTTGCTTTTGTGGAAACTGCATTTTCTACTTAAAAAAAAAAAAAAGATTTTGATGGAAAATTCCTGACCAGCTCTGTTTAAAAGTAATAGATTCAACAGACACAATTTAAAATTCAAAATGTTAAAATAAAACAACAAATATCCTTAATACAGCTCATGTTATCTTCTTCCAAAAGCTATGAGGTGGGGTTTCTTAATTTTTTTAATCCCTCAAATAGCTTCCTTGATCATGAGTGCTATGCAACTTCACTCTCACTCAAAATTCAGTTCATTAACTTCCATTCTAGACATCTTAATGGCATTGTCCTTGAATTTTATTATTTTAAATATGAAAAATGAAGCTAACAACATACATGTTCATCTCAGCCTCTCACACAATCGTTGCTTTTACTGCTTTCATGTTCCCATACACCTTTTATATATTGTTATCACTGTGACACTCTGTACCTCAAAGTAGTACCCTCTGGAACCCTATATTCACACTGTCACATAACTGTGATATGTTTTGTAAAAAAGATGCCTTGGGAGGTATCATTTTAAAAATTTTGATCTGATGAACATTAATATCCTGTTGGACTACATGTGCTACCATTATATGTGAAGATTTGAAGTATTGCTACATGTGTTACTGAAATATATTGTGAGGTTAGGAACATCCACAACCAGCCTTTCAGTCACACAAAGGAGTAGCCATCAATAGCCAGATGGACGATTAGTGGCTTATCTATATCCAATTCACTATCCCAGAGACTTCTGGCAGAAGGCAGTTGCCATGGGGGGCAGACTAACACACATCACAGCAACTATATTTCTAGCAAGCTGGAATAAGGTAAAAGAGAGACAGTGACATCATCACTTGGCCTCTCTTCCCCCACCCCCAACTTAATACCTGGAAGAATATCTTGAGGACAAATACTTTGAACTGGGGAAGTTTGGTCCCAGGCTTGAAGGTTGTCCCAGCCTATGTATTGAGGAACTGAAATCTGCTCGTACCATCTGTCAGGGTGAGAAAAGTTGTTTGATTGAACTTTTACTTAGACTAAAAGTTTAGGATTTAGAATGTGTGTTTACTTTCTATTTTCTTAAGGTAACTATATCTGACCTTTATGCCTACTATTTACGATCACTTAAAATTTATCTTTCTGTAGTTAATAAACTTATTTTAAACTTAGCAGTGAGTTTATCTAAAGTGCTTGGGAAATCTGCTCAGGTCACAAAGGCTGGCGCATGTCTACTTTCCAGTGAAGAAGTGGTGAACTAGGTAATGAGCTTACAATGGCCAGGTTTCTGACCAATGCAAGAGGGTACAGTTCTGGAGTGCAAGACTGGGGATCTGTGGAGAATTGGCTGGAGCCTCTCTATCGATGGTTCATGAGTGGCTGAGATTCATGTAACCACAGTTCAGTGTGTCCCTGACTGTGCATGGCTGTGTAAGTGCAGTGCCTGTCAGAGCTTGTAGCTTGACATCAGCAGCACAGTGTGAGAGGCAGTCCAGGCTGGTGGGTTTGGAGGGCTCAGCAGTCCCACAGTCCAAATTGCACCCCGGAGACCATGTCACAATCACTCACTCTGTTAATGTTTAATTGCAAAGCTCGTCAAGACAAGAACCTTTGTTTGTCTTTAAAGCATTGTGCACAACAGTACAAATAATTAACAATACCCATTATATTAGTTAGTAGTTCAGCTTTCAGATAAATAAAATGGCAGTATAGAGTAAATGCTGTCATTTGTCTAAAAAAGATAATTGTATCTCCCACATACATTGCTGTGCCTTCTAACACTACTGCCAGTAAATATTTGCAATATTCAAGATATATGCTTTAGTGAAAGGTAGATACAATGGTGCAGATGCCAAGATGCCGTCTGTTTATCTTAGGTAGAATGCTTGGAAAATGGAAAAATGCTGAGAATTTGTAAGTTTATATTTCTCTGCAAAACTTTGTTTTTGTCAACATTTTCTGACCAGGTCTAATCTGAAGTAAAACTGGATTTAATAGGCAGCAGGTTTAAAACAAAGAAACAAAATGCACAGTCAATCTGTGGAACTCCTTGCCAGAGGATGTTGTGAAGGCCAAGTCTATAACAGGGTTCAAAAAAGAACTAGATAAGTTCATGGAGGATAGGTCCATCAATGGCTATTAGCCAGAACGGGCAGGGATGGTGTCCCCAGCCTCTGTTTGCCAGAAGCTGGGAATGGGCAACAGGGATGAATCACTTGATGATTACCTGCTCTGTTCATTCCCTGTGGGGCACCTGGCATTGGCCACTGTCGGAAGACAGGATACATGGCTAGATGGACATTTGATCTGACCTGGTATGTCCATTCTTATGGACTGTCACCACTCTTGTGTGTATTACAGTGATTTTTTTTCTTCAAATTTTCAGAACTTTAAATGTTTTCCAAAAACCTTATGGAGTGGTTGAAATGTTTTGAACATTCAAAATTTGCATGGGAAATGTTTCAGTTATTTTTGATTATTTTATGAATATTGGTTCAACTGGTTTACATGTGCATTTACATACACTACTATGAATCTATCTCTCTATATTGGTACATATTGTACATACACACACTTATTTTAATGAGTGAACTCCTGGCCCCTTTGAAGCTAAAGGCAATTTTGCCATTGACTTCAAAGGGGACACAATTTCACACTCATTTGGACATTTAACCTCTTGGCCCTCTACGATTTAAAATTTCAAATGCAAGATGAGAATCAACACAATTCATCTCACAGAGGATTGAATTCTTAAGATTCCAGTTCTGTTAGCACATTACACCTGCCAGATGTTCCTTCCAATAACTGTGAAATAAAATGCCTTACTATACTTGACTCCCAAGAACATGTAAGGAAAGCCACATCTGGACTCAGGCCTGAGTAAATATGGTTGGTCAAATATATAACACAAGTTAGCATTGCTAAGAGATATTTAAAGCATCTTTTTGCATGTAGGCAAAGGGTCATTAGGGTAAGGGCTATATACTCATCCTGACTGCTTCCCCATGTCTTAGGCTATTTTCTCACTGTCATGTAACTCATTATCTTGAGACTGTGTGGAAATGAGCAAATGCATGTTCTTGAATAAGTCAGACATTATATTTAAACAATCAAGACATTTGAGTCCGAAGCTTAAATCGAAAACTTGCCTCACAATTCCTTGTCACATGGCAACTCCCTGTGCCCTGCTCTCCAGAGACATCTGTTTGTGGTTAGTAATGAATTGGGTTACAACATGTACACCTTAAATGGAACTGTTGATGTAACTCCAAGACGAAGATGTCAAGTCATTGGTCTCTGATAATCTCTATACCAGTATTCTGGAGCCCCTAATTGGACAAAAGTATCTCTTGGGGCAGAGTAGAAGAATCACTGAACCCTATAAGAAATGCCAGCCATGCAGAGAAAGATGAGGGTGGGGGCATTTCTCTCGCACCAACAAGATACCTGAGGCTATACCCTGCTCCATTCCCAGAACCAGCAACCCAGAGAAGGTGAAGTGAAGAATGCTGATACCAACTAAGCTAAACCTGAGGTGTAACTAAGAGAGAAGTAAAGATCAAAACCCCACCTCATGTCAAAGCATAAATCACATCTCATTGACAAAGATACCAGTGGATATCAATTTAAGTTCACTCTCGGACCAAACGTGAGTTAATTGCTTTAAAAAGAAGGTCTGATGATCCTTCTGCAGAGCAATCTGAATTTGAGTTGGATGTTTGAATCACTCTGATGCCCACTACAGCATGCATGCCTGTGTACATTTGTGTCGGTTTTAGTGTTTTACTAACTGTTCCTGGGAGTCCTTAAGTCTGTTGTTGAAACAGTAAGAGACTCTTGGGTTAAACCAGTGTCGTTCTAAAGCTGCTATGAGTCTGAAGTTGTAGAAATCATTTTGTGTCTGTGCCAGACTGTCAGAAAACTACAGACATGTAACATGGAATGGAAAATATATTAGCCAAACCAAGCTTAATATAATCTTTATGAACAGCAAAGTTTAAAGGGGGAGAGGTAGCCAAAAGGAAGCTACCAGGAAATTGTTTTTAGTTATACTTTCTTAAAATCAAAATGAAGGGAAAGCTGCTGCTTTCAGCAGACTTTGAGTTAAATTAAACAAGTTAAAGAAAAAAGATTCTTCCATGTTTTTTCTTAACTTATTCAGTCTGAGGTAATTACTAATTGTAGTAATTGATGAGCCAGATATATCAAACCACTGACTTATTGATTGCATTTCAATGCAATATCGATTTGACCATTGTAATATACTCTAGGAAATTACATTCACCTAGCTAGTCACATATTTTGCTTACACTTATATTTTTATATGTTATGTTTTATAACTGCCTTCTTAATATCTTACTAAATTTATAAAAGACACACTGAATTGGTTTATCTCCAAAATCTTCAATACAAAGTAATTTACAGAGAAGAAAATGGTAAAATCCTTAACAGTCATTTCTGAATCCATTCTATATTTCAGTAACTTAAAATATAATCCGTATTATTCCTACAGTTATCACATTGCTTGTCTTATAAATGAACAACCAAGGAGTGTAACCATTAGAGCTTCTCTAAACATTTCTCTCACAATTTTGATGAAAAACAAAATATTTTTCACTGAAATATTAATGAAAAATAATTTCAGTTTTCAGAAAAACTCAAAAATAATAACCCATATTGATTCACACTGGACCCAATCAATAAACATGTAAAAGAACAACAAATAAATTCCTACAAAAATTGCACTTGTTGCTACAATCTAAAAACAGAATATAATCTGAGGGGAATGACATCACAATGGTAAATCACTTTGAAATTCTGTAGCACTTCATAGTGTTGAAACAGCATTAAAGGATTTAAATATAGGCCTCTCCATTTTAGAAACAGAGTGACTGTCATGCTAAGTCTTAGCCTAATATCGCGGTACCTGTAGAAGAGGGGCTCACATCAGAAGCGGGTGGGAAGACAGCAGAGTAGCGTCAGTGTGACCCAGCCTTGAGATAGCAATGGTTTGAGAACTGAAGTGAGAAAATACAAGAATGGGCAGGACATAACATAAACAAACTACAGATGTTTTTAATTAATGCATGCTACTAAAATGTATAAATGCTTGTGTAATATTGCTTGTACTTTGAAGAAACTGAGGCAGAGATGCCCTCTGTCAGCTGTGTTCTTCCCTTGCAATTGCATGACCTGAATAAAGCTGTCTCTGATTTTGTTGCCTGCAACCTGAGAGTAGAGTTCATTTCTTCCACAATAGAAATTAAAAAGACACAAAGAATAATCTTTTTTTTTAATTCCTGAGTGAAATAAATTAAAAATGAACCAAGACTTTTAAACAGAAAGGGGAATCATCTTTTTAATAAGAAGGATGTGAGGGCAATGTCTGAAATTTTATCAGCCCCAATGAAGATTCTTGAGCTATGCAACTCAAGATGGGGTTTGTCAATGCTAAAATCCTGGTAATTATCCAGCAGTCTATTAAAATAATCACTTTTATGAAAACCAAAATTTGCTCTGCTTATTAGTCTATTTTACACTGATTTTTATACTCTAGGAAATTCACTGTATGATGACAGATTTAACTGCGCTAAAAAGTGGAATTGTATGTGGAATGAGGTGAATGTACCTCGCATGAGCCAGGTCCTAGAGCCGAACACCTGATCTAGCCAAGCACATTCTGGAGAAGTTTGGATCAGGATGGGGCTTTCAAACTACTGTTAGTTTGATGTGCTGTAGATCTTAATTGAAAGGACAGACTTCTAAATGGAGGGACAAGGTGAGTGAAGTAATATCTGTTGTTGAACCTGAAGAAGAGCTTTGTATAAGCTGGTCCAATAAAAGATATCTCACTCACCTTGTGTCTGTAGTATCCTGAGGCCAACACGACTACAATAACACTGCATACAGACTTCTAAATATGTCACCATTGTAAATGGGAGTGAGATTTTTCAAAGGCTTGTAAAGCAGCCAAATGTGGGTGTTTTATTCACAGGAACATGCAAATATATTTATTGACACAAAAGCCATTCCCGTGACAAATTTTGAGTCCCTCCTCTAAAACATAAAGGTTCTAGAGTTTCTCAATGAAACAGTTTTAAGATTTTTTTTTAATATGGGCAAACAACATATTTTTCCTTAAACTCATTCTCAGAAATGGATGAATCATTTTGGCTGAACATTTCAAAAATTTCAATTTGGGCAGACATCTGATATGGAAAACTTCAGCATGAACCGTTACTCTTTGGAAAAGTTATATTGAAAACAGGATCTTAATTATAATGGAAACTGTTAGGCAACCTTAAAAATAGGCAGCATTCCTGGCTCAGCCTATAATAATATGCCCCTTGCTTTGTAAAGTGATTTGAGCTATATGGATGAAATCATTACATAAAAGCTGAGTATTGCTATTATTATGGCTGACTTGCTTGTGCAGTATACAATTTCACCCTCTCTAATATTTTACTGTAACTATTCAATTTTGAATATGTCATTTCTTATAGTGCTATCATCTTACACGAGTGTAAATCAAGAGAAACTCCAATGACATCAGTGGAGTTACATGAGTGTGAAACCAGTGCAAGTGAGATCACAGTTAGACCCTCTAGGGACCAAAGTCAATGAAGTTAAACCAGGCATGAATTTGGCACATTATGTTTTTAAGTTTGCAAATGAACACACACAAAAAGAGAGGAAAAAGCTACAGCCTTTTATATTAAATGTTTCTCATTGAAACAATAGTCATCAATTGATCATTAACATCATGTGCAAAACAGCTGCACTTCTAACATTTGAATTACAAGAGGCTCTTGAGTGCTCTGTGGCTATTAGTGGAAAACCACAAGCAACAGCTGTTTGTAAAATAGCTTTGAAAGCAAATATCCAGCTCATCATTCATCATAAATGAACAGGGAGGCAAGATAAGTACCGTGGAAAAATGTAAAATTCAGATTTTAAAAAATACTAATTTGTATTTGACCATTGTTGGGGATCTGTCTTAAAAGCCAATGGGCTATTGCCAATGTATAAAAATAAGCCACAGTAATTACTGCACACTGTTGGCAAATTGAAAATGTGTTCTGTTTAGAGCTCTGCCAAATGATTTTCTTGAAACCCCAAACCACAAAGAACTGACCTGGTTTTAGGTTGTATTACAAAGTTAAAACTCAGCTCAGGTTCACTGAAACATGCATTCACCTTTGGGAACCTTTCCTAGTGAACTTGGATCTAATTTTAAGAGAACCTCACAGTGTTGTGCACAACCGGAAGAGCAATGGCAGTTTTGACTAGTTTGGTGGTTGAACACCAAGTGAAATCAAAGGAAAGTCTCCCACCGCTCACTGAAAATTGAAAACACTGGTTTCCACTACATTTTATATCTGTTTTTTAAGAACTGCACTCTCAATATATATTTATTTGGGTAAGTAGTAAGTCAAAATATGCACTCAATTACAATGCCATAAGTCTGCAGCAATTGAAATCTATGGAGTTATGCCAGGTTCACAGCAGCTGAAAGCAGGGCCAGCTCCAGGCCCCAGCGCACCAAGCGCGTGCTTAGGGCAGCATGCCGTGGGGGGCGCTCTGCCGGTTGCTGGAAGGGCAGCAGGCGGCTCCAGTGGACTGCGGAGGGTCCGCTGGTCCCAGGGCTCCAGTGGACCTCCCGCAGAAACGCCTGCGGGAGGTCCACCGGAGCCGCGGGACCGGTGAGCGGCAGAACACCCCTCGCGGCATGCCGCCGTGCTTGGGGCAGCGAAATGGCTAGAGCCAGCCCTGGCTGAAGCACAATTTATCCTAGCATATTTTCTAAATCACCTAAGGCTAGATCATGCCTAGCACCCATAGTCCAGAGTGCAATGCAGAGCCATGCCAACCAGATGGAGCACAGGGCCACAGTGGACTGTAGGGAAAGTAAACCCACTGCCACATTCCTTTAAGAGATGCAGACTGATCTCTGCAACATGACAGCCCCAGTTTTTGAACTAGTATGGACAGTAGAACAGAATCCTGACCAAACCTCCTCCCATTTACAGAAAGGTCCTTCACTATTGACTGCTTCTGTTTCCTTCAGCAGTTTGTAAGTTCCAAGGAATTCCATTGTTTTTATATATATAGTATTCGTTTTTAAGATGTGGGGGAAGGGAATTAAAATAAACTATGAATGCAAAAGTGTTTTGATAATGAAAACCTACCCAAACACCCCGTTAAACTTTAAAATATAAATTTTCAGTTATTTTGGAAACAAGACAGCCCATATGTTAAAAGGAAATTCATTAAGCTATCACAGCACAGCAGTTGCCTAACCAATGTCACATGTTTTGAAGGCCTCATGGCAAATGTAGATTTTAATAAGATATTTAAAGGACAAGTGTCGTTTCAGATTTGTATAGGAGCTCCTTCCCTGGATAATGGTTAGCAGGGGAGAAAGCAAGAAGATGCTTCTGATGTCCTGTCCCGTTAACTCAGGGATTGGCAACCTTTGGCACGCAGCTCACCAGGGTAAGCCCTCTGGTGGGCCAGGCCAGTTTGTTTACCTGCCATGTCCGCAGGTCCGGCTGATGGCAGCTCCCTCTGGCCGCAGTTCATCACTCCAGGCCAATGGGGACGGCGGGAAGTGGTGCAGGCCAAGGGATGTGCTAGCCGCCGCTTCCCAACACCCCCATTGGCCTGGAGCAGCGAACCATAGCCAGTGGGAACCGTGATCAGCTGGACCTGCAGATGCGGTAAACAAACTGGCCGGGACTGCCAGGGTGCTTACCCTGGCGAGCCGCGTGCCAAAGGTTGCCAATCCCTGCTTTAACTGTTTGAGTACTCTCCCACCCCATTGCCAAGCCTCGCTTTCCTGATAGTTTCAGTTTTGCTACCCAATGAACAATAAAGCTACCAGAACAGCCAACAGCTGCATTTCTATTAGCTCCCTTTGCGTCTGTCTATCTCTTTTTTATGTTGGGTCCAGATATTACATATTGGCTCTAGGGAATTTATATTCCATAAGTGTCCAGTGCTCCCATTGCCTGAACAAGGAGAAGAAAAAATAAGCAGATAATATTAAGAAGAGGAAAATATTAATAAGCAGATAATATTAAGAAGAGGAAAAAGTTCACCTAGAGGCACAAGGTGATAGACTGCTGCTCTTTGTTGCTGGGACAGTGTGATCCAGCCAGCAGGAGAGGGGAAATAATTTTTTTAATAAGAAGCTTTTTCCTCCCTTAAAATCAAAGTAAAATTGGGATCTATGGGAGGTGGGAAAGGAACCATTCTCTGTTTTATAAAGATGTTTAATTCTCTAATCTTTCTTGAAAGTCAGTGGGACTTGGGCTATGTCTGCACTACAGACCTTGCAGTGCCACAGCAGTACCACTGCATCTGTGCTGCCATAAGGTCTCCTGTTTAGCCACTCTATGTCAATGGGAGAGAGCTCTTCCGTCATCATATTTAAACCATCCCCAATAAGCAGCGGAAACTATGTTGGCAGGAGAGACATACTAGAGATGGTGAAATCATATATTGCACAAGCAAGGCAGCCATAAGAATAGCAATACTTAGCTTTCATGTAATGATTTCATCCATATAGCTCAAATCACTTTACAAAGCAGGGTGCATAATACTGTAGGCTGAGCCAGGAATGCTGCCTGTTTTTAAGGTTGCCTAACAGTTTCCATTACAATTTTTTCACACCCCAACCAACAAAAGTGCTAGTGTAGACATAACCTTAGGATCCTAAGTTACTTAGGTGCTTTTGAAAATTTGACCCCAATCCAACATCTATTGAAGTCAGTGGGTGCCTTCCAACTGATTTCAATAAGCTTTGGATCATATCCTTACTATATGGATATATATGTGTGACTGAATGCACCCTTGTATTCACACCCTATACACTAGTGTAATAATCTTTGTATAAAATATGCCTTGTGAGATATCATTCAAAAACTAACAACTCAGTGGTCAATAATATCATGATGAAATGTGTCTAGGAACTTTGTATGTAAAGTTATAAACATAAGATAAAATTATGTCTGAAATGTGTTTCTCGCAGACAAAGGTCCAGCTGATGCCTCTAGCCAGGAGTCATCAAAGCTGATGGGCAATCTCCTGCCTTCTTTGGCAAGCAAGAGGGACAGGAGCAAACTAAGCTGCATTTTAGCAAATAATAGCATGGAACCTCTTTTACCACCAGCCATCCTCACAGACTGAATGAATTTTATCTAGGGGTAACCCTCAGGAAAATGCATTATAAAAAGGAACTGGACTATAAAATGAGGGGCAAAAGCACCCTAATTCTGGGGTCATCAATAGGCAGACTGCAGGCCAAAACTAGACCACCAGACGCTTTTGAATGGACACCAAAATCTTTTTATTTTCTTCTTTTTCTTAATTATTATTTATTTATTATCATTTTATTTATTTATTTATTTATTTATTTATTTATTTATTATTTATTTATGTTCTCTGGAATCTGGACCTTGACTATACCTTGACCAAGAAATTAGGAACTGGACAAAAAATTAATTGACTGTCCCTGCCATAAGGTATCTTTCTCTATCTATCTCTCTTTTTTCACCTAAAAATAAGACAAAAGAAGCAGCCATTTGACTTGGGGAGAGATCCTGACATGAAATTTGGCTAGCCCTGTTGCTGGGACCACATGATAAAAAAATGTATCATGGACCAATTCAAGTTTGTTAAGTTTTAGTACCAGAAAGCGTTTTATCTTTATTTCTCTTGCAACCAATTCTAACTTTAATGCCTTGTACTCACTTAAAATCTCTCCTTGTAGTTACATAAACTTGTTTTATTCATTAATCAAAATTGATCCAGCATTGTGAATTGTTCAGGTAACTCCATTTAAAGTAGCAAATTACTGTGTATTGTTCTCTTACAGGGGCAACAGGTCTAAAATAGCTAAACTGTCCTGGAGAAGACTGGATAGCGGAGAACACATGTTTTGAGGAAAAATTCAGGACTAGGAGTGTGTAGTAGACGCTCTGCAGCAAGGCTACTGGAAATCAGAGTTTGTCTGGTGTGCTGCTGACAAGATGCTGGGTGAGAGTTGCTGAACTGTTTTCTATGGCTATACAAAGACATTCAGGGTGTAACCTGCATGCTGGTAGGTTGATTGTGAGTGATACAAGTTGGAAGCAAAGCATTGTGAGGCACGCAAAGTTGCAGGGCAGAGGTGACACAACATCTCACTGGTCTAGATTGCACCCTGGAATGTAATAATATGTGAAGAGTGTATATCCATGCTATGTACAGGTTCATAATAACAAGTTAGTCAATCCTATGACTAAATCAGTGTGGCACAGTATTGGTCAGGAATTAGTCATTGCCTTAGTTTTTCAATTACATTACTCTCATCTAGATAGACATATAAGAAAAGAGTTCAGATAATAGATTTCAGAGTGGTAGCCATGTTAGTCTGTATCAGCAAAAACAATGAGGAGTACTTAGCACCTTAGAGACTAACAAATTTATTTGGGCATAAGCTTTTGTGTGTTAAAACCTACTTCATCAGATGCATAGAGTGGAAAATACAGTAGGCAGGTATATATACACAGTACATGAAAAGATGGGAGTTGCCTTACCAAGTGGGAGGTCAGTGCTAACAAGACAATTCAATTAAAGTGGAAATGGGCTATTCTCAACAGTAGAATACGAAGGGAGGAAATGTTGTCAAACCTTTTGCTACAGTTGGTTGTCAGGTCATGGAAGCAATGGGAATGCTAGCATGAAGTTTACATCTTGTGTTTCAGTGTCAGTAGCTGTTGAGAACAGTTTCATGTGGGCTATGTACAGTGTTTCTGGATATGGATTGTGGTAGTTGCAGCCCTCAAATGCCTCTCTGTCATGAGCCTATCTGGGGAGCAGTGCAGGATCCCTTTATAACAGGAAGTCCATTCACAGTTCTCCTAACTCTCCACAAATACAGCCATCTGTTCCAGGTACATTGCTTATTGTCTCCATTCTTACATTACGCAAGACTCAACCTGCTGCAATATATTGCAGAAGAAATGGAAGAAGAAGCTCACACATTGAATCTCAAGCCTTGAATGAAAGTGTCCATTGGAAGGCATGGCCCACAGCCCATTGAAGTTAATGGAAAGGCTTCCATTTATATCAATGGGCTTCAGACCATGCCCTAAATGATTTCAGGAGAAGCTGCAGACATATTTGAAGCAACCATTTGGACCAACTTTATGTATATCAGTCCTGCCTATGACTAACATGCTAGATTTCTGTAAGAGAAGTCCTAGACCTAGATTCTTCACTGTGCTCAGATGGAGAGCTACAGAAAGCCAGTGGCAACTCCCCGATTCAGCCACTCCGCCTTGGCACATGTTAGCCTAACTTGCACCGCTGATGTGAGATCTCTACACTAGTGAAGGATTACTCATAGTCAAAGCCTGCTGTGACATGCCTTCTCCCCTATCGACCCTGCCCGCATGTGCCACTGGAATGTTCCTGACATGCGTCCTCCTTCCTCCTATGTTTCGTGGGAGGGGAGGTGTCAGAGAAGTAGCAGAGCTACCTCCATTAGAGTTCTGCCAGGGGAGAGCTCTTCTGCACATAGGGATGGTTCTCCACTGGCCATCTCCAGACATTTGAAGACCATTTTGCACATCCTACACTTATCCAAAGCCAAGCGGCTTTAGTGGAATGGAGAATCTGGCTGTGACTTAACTGATGTTAAACTAGCATATTAAATCTTCTTCTTTTCCTTGTGGAGTGTCTGAAGATGTTTGGAAAGTCTGAGATACCCAAGGGAAAGAAAGAACAAACTTCTTTATTGGCCTTTAAAACTTAAACAACCATTAAGACATTACTTCCAGAAAACTGAAACCCCATCCCCCCAAAATGATACTTTTTCTTTGTTGGCTAAGTAGTCTCTCAAATTGAACTACCTTTCAGTAATATGACTGATTATGTAAATCCCTTTCTTCCTTCTGACATCCCTCTTCTAAAATTCTGATCTTGTGTCATTAGGTTTAAAATTTATCATTCTAAAAAAAAGCCCTCTTTGTCTGGAATCTAACATGCACTTATCAAAGCCCTCTTTGTCTGGAATCTAACATGCACACTAATACCATATGCCACACACACACACACAAAAATAATCTTCCCAAATAGTAACTTCCCACTTACATATATTTGGAGTATGCATATATTTTATACATATTTTTGATGATTGGAAATGTGAATTTATAGCACTGTAGTGATTATAGTTAGTAACATTATTTTGAGAGATAATGTCAGGCATCTAGCGGTGAAACACCATTAAACAGTAATGTCATTAAATGTGAATTTCTGATTATTAACGGTTTTTAAGTGTGCATATATTAAATATCACTAGAATTGCTTGTTAATGTATTTATAAGCCATTATTTATTCTCTTAATTAGCAATTAAGTTTCAAAATTGATTTACCTATTATATTACTCAGAGTGTAAACTAAATGTCACCCATCAATTCCGCTTCAAGAGAATGACTCACAGAGAAATTCAATGCAGCAGTTCAATTGGTTGTTATAGCTCATTCTTACTAAAATGTTCAGTGTTTTTCACTGAAAATGTGATTTTATATTTAATATATAAAACAAGATTCATTAAAATTGCTCACTGGCAGATCTATAGCAAATTATGTGGGGAAATGTCAGGGGCCGGAAGAGATGCTTTCTGACAAATTAATACCCAAATATGATTAGATGTGGTGTAGGTGTTTAACTACTTGCTGAAAGGGGAAGAAAAATGCCAGTGCATGGAGGTCATTTGTTATTTGGATTTCCTCTCAATTGATCTACTCCCAGAATATAAACATTCCAAATGCTAGCCGGTTGGTATAGAGGTGTTAAAAAGATTGAGCTATTTTTTTCTTATTGGAATATTTTGACAATTCTTCTTTTCTGCCAATCTTTAGCACCTTCCTCTTTGTGACAGAAATCCTTATGGAAAAAACCTGCTTGATGACTGTGTTTTATCATTTATCATTTCCAAAAGCACTCAATGTTGGCCTAACTCTGCTCCCACTGAAGACAATGGGAGCTTTACTGTTGACTTCACTGGGGGCTGAGTTAAGGCTTTTGAAAATCTGACCCATAAGAGCAACAGAGCAGCAAAACCCTCCAGGAGGTGCGCTACTCCCTATGCCACAGGTGCGTACGTGTGAACAACAAATTACCTGCTACCCAATAGAAGTCTATTTCACTTGCTAATCCAAGTTTCCAGGAATTTGTTATTAATATTTGAAATGCAAATGTTTACCCCAAAAGAATGAAACCTGACAAACTTTGTTTTACCCACATAATTAATTGTGTTTTATTGCAGAGTGGGGACAACCTGAGCATCAGCCAATGATCCTCTATCAAGGGTCAGTAATAACTATCTGAAGGTAGGAGTGATTCTGACAAATGCTAAGAAGGCATAGATTCTGTGTTTTGCCTTCTCCAAGTCAACCCTCAGCTAATGAAACAGGTGCATGATAGCTTCTGATATGAGCTTGTATTGCTGGATAATCTGCACCTTAAAGTCAAGGAAGCTCCTCCTTGATTCAGACCCTGTGTGGAGTGTAATGGATTCTTTTCCATCTCTGATCTAAGGATAGCATGTCTCCTCCTCCTTTCCACCACATGCCTCCAGAGAAACTAGAGTAGCAGGGTAAAGTGTTATATTACTGAAAACTGCAGTTGATTCATCTTCTCCTACAGCACAACCGTAGAAATTCCCACCACTCCTGTCACTATCCTACAGCCCTCATCCAGGCCTGCCTTAAACCTGTAGCAAATTCAAGCTCTCCCTGATTGTTGATGTGTATGTGTCTCTCTTCCCATGCGTCATGCTTTCCCATGTGTTTGTAGCTTGTACCTGCTGATGTAATCATACCCTTAACATGGCAAATCAGAAGCATGAGACTGCATGTGCATGGGATTCTGAGCACTTTTGAAAATGCTAATTGATCAGCCATCCTCTCAACCATGCTCCAGACCTGTCTCGCTGCTGTGTTCATCCCTTAGAACGGTGGTGGGCAACCTGAGGCCCATCAGGGTAATCCACTGGAAGGCCGCAAGACATTTTGTTTACACTGACCGTCCACAGCCACGGCCGCCTGCAGCTCCCAGTGGCTACAGTTCATCGTTCCCAGCCAATGGGAGCTGCAGGCATCCGAGCCTGTGAATGGTCAATGTAAACAAACTGTTTCGAGGACCACCAGCGGATTACCCGATTGGCCACCTGCAGTAGCCCACCACTGCTTTAGAGCACTCAGCAGACTTAACTGTGACTAAACACCTGTTTTGAAAATTCCTTCAGAAGCTAAACAGCCATTTGCATCCATGCAAGCTTTTGAGAATTCTGTGAAACTATATTTTACCCAGTGGGTTTAGATGCTGACATTAAAGTATGTTATCTATTGTGTTTCTCATTTTACTCTGTCTAGATACATAGTCATCTTTTTAATTACCATTTGCAAGTGTTTACTTTCATTAGGTTGTCATAGCTAATTATGAATTATTCAGTGGTTGCACTGTTAACATATTCTGCAGCTAATAAGCGGTGAATTTTCATGCACTGAAGTTATAAAAAAAATCCTTTTGTATATTATTAGCTATCCCTGTGTTGCTCTTATCTGGAGGAGGAAAATGACATGCTGACATAACAGAGGAAATAACCTACAAACAAAAGAGATTCTAAGAGTATTGATCACTCTGCAAGATGATAGGTACATTTGAATCTGATAGAAATCCTATTCAAAGAACTCCTGAGATTCTCATTAAACTGATCTTAGATATGAAGCAAAATCACTTCAACCTCCTTTTTATTATAGACAGACTGCACTACAAACCTAATTAGGAGAATAAAATTGCTCACATTAATCTTTCAATCTTTAGACCCTTCACCCCTCCTCCACCAACTAATCATATTAAATCAACTCAGAAATGGTTGTTCCTGCTAATCTCCAGTTAGAGAGGCCCATAAAAGCAGAATTAACTATAAACAATTTATATGCCTTATTATAAGTATTTAGTCTTCAGATGGGCTATTCTGATGGCTAGCAGTAAATGAATATGTTTTATTTATTAAACCCTAGCACTCAAGGCCAGTGCTGGCCTGATATTTCGGCCCCAGGAGCCAAGAGATCTGATAGGAGTAACCTGAAAGACACATTCTATTCACCTCCAAAGAAAGCAACTAACATGGCTTGGAAAAAAAGAAGAACCACCAAGTAAGGACAAAAGAAAGAAGGAATGACAAGAAGTATTTTCTGAAAGTACCACTAGCTTAATTCTTTCTTTAAAAGAAATCACATCCCTAAAAATATCCTACAATTGCGTATTTTTTTCTTTATGGCTTTCTTCTATATTCCAGTCCCTCCCTCACTTATTGTTTCTTTTCTCTCTATTCTCTTCTACTGGCTTTCCATCTCGCATTCCCTTTTTTCTACTCTTTTATTTGTCCTCTTTCGTATTGGCATTTATTGATGAATTTATATGATAGTAGGGTCAGGAGACCTCATTCAGAATTGGGGCCCTATTGATCTGAGAGTACCTGAACATAATCATAAAAGACAGTATCTGTTCCAAAGAGTTTGCAGTCTAAACAGGGACAAGATATGACAGTTAGGTGTGGGACACAGATGAAGTGGGAAGTCGAGTGGGGGAGAAACACAAGAGGTATAGAAACACAGGATTAGCTACATTAGCTATATGTAAAACGTAAGGGCTTTGTTGTTTATCGCCTTAAAAAAAAACACAGAAAAACAAGTAAATGAGAATCACTAAAGCATAACCAAATTATTATTTTAAATTTTTATTTTTGATTATGAAACCTATATTGGAATCTGTTTAACAACCAATTGTTTTTAAGTAAGAAGTAATGCTCAAGTGGCCTGAAGTATGGTGCTGAGGGGTGGGAAGGATTTTAAAACTGTCAGATCTTTTATTTCAGTCTTGATTTTATTTTTCCTCTGTTCCACATCTGACTTGCCCCTGACCTATTCTCTCTTCCTTGTATCCCTCCTTTCATTTATTATTTTTCTTTTCTTCTGTTCCTGCTCTTTCACTTCTTTAACCTTTTGCTTCTCCTATTCAACCTCTCTTAGCATTAAAGGTGATGGGTAATCAGATATTTTTAAATGAGCTAAATATCTTTTCATTTGCCTAATATCCCAAATAGGAAGAGGGGCTTTCAGGACAGAACTGATTTTAAGCTATCCCTCCCCCACCCCGCCCCCTACTCAGACTAAATCATAAACCCTAAGAGTTGTGTCAGCTGAAGTTTGCTTTGAATTTTCTCATCAGTTCAAACAAAAAAGTCAAAGTGAAACTCCAGAAATATGAACCAAAGCCAAAAATAATCCATCAAATTTCCACTGTTCTATTCAAAGCTATCACATAGCCCTCACTGGAGCATGACAATGGCTGACTGTTGCAAGAGGGGGTGTTATTAGGTGTCTTTTAAAATTCTATCATGCATTTGTAAGCATTTTAAAGTGTTATGTTACACTCTGGAAAAACTTTGCAAATCAGTGTGATTTGTAGGCTCCTGAAATGAATTCCAAAGTTTAACTTAATAGTTCTGCTAATTGCACCACTTACTCTTGCTGTTTAGGGCCTACAGCAGCTAAAGATAAATTTAGTTCACTTTTACAAAGCCATTTGAAGGTTACCTTTAAAGCAATAGAAGGGCTGCTCAGTCTCTATCGAGAGCATTATAATAAAGCCACTGTCTGGGTCTAATTCACAGGTGATCGCTTGGCAAGCTCTATTGTAATTGCTTCCAGATTGTAAACTGACTTCATAAATTCAAAACTTAGACCCTGATTCAGGAAAGCATGTCTCGTCAGAAAGGTGCTTTAGTACAGGCTTAAGCGTTTTCCTGAATCCAAAAAAAAAAATGTATTGGGTATGAAGATCATGAAGATACTAAGGTACAAATTAGCTAGAATGTGAGCTTTGTGCCGTAAGAAGCCTATTTCTCTCTCTCACTCTCCTTCTGTTTTTGTAATTCTCCCCATCACCACAGTATCTAAACACCTGGAAAAATAACTCTTTTCCAGCCATGCTGACAGACAGAAGCTTAAAATAATTGTTGGGATTATTATTTTGTAGAAGTGTGAAAATGCTGCTGTGTCTGAGAAGATTATTGTGAGAATAATCAAATAATCAAAGAGATAGGTTCTGCATTTAATTCCAGATACAATGAAGGTGGTAGACAGTATTATTTCATCTGATAGTACATTTCATTGATGAGAAGGCAGTTCACTGAATTAATATTCAGGGCCCAGACTGTCCTCTCTATCACTTTGGACAGGACGCTGGAGTGCATGAAAGGGAGTGCCACATCTGCTGTATTGTCCCCTCTCCTCCTGATATCCAGGCAGTACTCTCTGTTGGGATACAAATCCACAGAGAGGGGCAGATACTGGAGGATCTTGTGCAGTTGTGGGAGACTGTCAGAATTAACGCTAGTGTTTCCCCCCACACACACTCCATTCTGTGTTGTAAAATCACACTTTTGAGGCCTGGTTATGGAGAAAGATGCTAGTTGGGGAGGTTTTGGCAGTCTGGTTCTGTTGGAGTTCCTCTGATGGAAGAATAGGTGAGAAACTCCATGATTTTCTTGTCTGCTACATGGTTTTTTCCCACATAAAGAATGATTTGGATCAAGGCTTCTAAAATCATCAGAGTACCTAAAATAAACCAGTCAGTCATAATCACATACCTTTATAACATATACCAGAACATTCTTGGGCCAGATTCTACGTTGGTTTAAATCCTTTCAAGGGCTCAGCAAAAATGTACCTCAGCTGAGGAACAAGCCCCTTGTTTTTATAGCCTGTTGTACTAACCCCAAGACATATTATGTGACAGATGCTACGTTCTCTCTCTTTGTCTTTTCTTTTTAATCATTAAGGACTCTTTCCTGCAAGGTATTGAGCATGTCTGCTTGGTGCTGATCACCTTCACCTCCTGCTGACTTCATAGACGAGGATAGGAGTCAGGATTGAGACCGAAAGAACTTAAAATGTTAAAACGGCATTAGAAGTTTTTGACTCATACCTGAAAAAAAAAATTAGTTAAAAGTCTTGTCTGGCTAAGTTTAACCCTGTGTTTGGGTGAGGGAAGAGGTATTTAACATCTCAATTTAAGGCCAGAATGTCTGGTCTGATTTTAAAATTAATGTCTAAATTTCCCTCTTTTAAATCTAATCTTTCACAGTACTTTTAACACATTTCACAGCCCAGTATTGCTATGTACAATGTATATGCATGCTTTTATAGTAGCTTATTGAAAAGAGCTTAAGTTATGTTCTCTCTAGATATCTGTCATATAATGGCCATTCCCACATTTCCAAGCCAGACTGATGAATAGAAATTGCATTTCATATTCCTCTTTTTCTCTCCCTCTTACTAGTGATTTGGTTAATTAGCACTTCCAAGTATTATGTCTCTTAGAGAGTCAGAAAAGTGTGAAATTGTCTTATTGGTGATGACAAGGATGAAGAAATGTTTCAGAGTCATTACTACTGCTCTAAGTGTGGAGTTAAAAATAAATATAGCGTATACTGTCTGCTGGAAACCAAAGCAAGAAGGAAAAAAAAGCAGATTCAAGCTTCATTCCCCCACATTATTTAAATATTTACTGATCCAGAAGGAATTTAGGTCAGAATCACGGTCAGTGCTTTGAACTGTAATTCACCTCAATTTTCTGATGAAGAAAATCGTTAGTTCAAATTTACCATGTACCGTTACAATTTTTTTTTATCACATGCATCACTGTGGTTGTGATGGACATGGAGCTCATCTGCAATAATTTGTGAAAACTGTGTATGACGTGGCTATTAAGATAGTTACTGTATGGCTATATTGGGTTATTTGCATGCTTACCATATGCATACGTTGATTTAGTTCAATAGGAGGGTTTTTAGGGAACTAGCAGGAAGTCAACGCAATGTGTCTAGATAAGTAACCTCTCACTAAATACAGGGTAATTAAGAAATAATGTTGAGCTATTAAACTGTAAAGGTGCTACATCTTTAGTTCCAGCCAAAGTCATACAGCTGTTTTTTTTCAAGGCTAGAACTGGGCTGATCAAAAGACTTTAAATGGTTAAAAAGTGACTCACTAGAAAAAGCAGGGGGGATTTGTCAGGGGTTGTTTCCACAAGAACAGGCCAACATAGGCACAGGCCAGCTAAGCTTCCAGGGGATGGTAAGCCTGAGGGAAGATAGATGTGGATAGAAACTGTGTTATCTAATGTTTTGCTGTGTTCCAACTGTTAAGATCAAGCAATATTTTGTTCTGAACTGGTGCACTCAGGCCTGGTCTATACTACGTGTTTAAACCGATTTTAGTAGCGTTAAACCGATTTAACCCTGCACCCATCCACACAACGAGGCCCTTTATATCAATATAAATGGCTCTTAAAACCGGTTTCTGTACTTCTCCCTGACAAGAGGAGTAGCACTGAAATCGGTATTGCCATGTCGGATTAGGGTTAGTGTGGCCGCAAATCGACGGTATTGGCCTCCGGGCGGTATCCCACAGTGCACCACTGTGACCTCTCTGGAAAGCAATCTGAACTCAGATGCACTGGCCAGGTAGACAGGAAAAGCCCTGAAAACTTTTGAATTTCATTTCCTGTTGGGTCCAGCATGGAGCTCTGATCAGCACGGTGGCGATGCAGTCCCAAATCCAAAAAGAGCTCCAGCATGGACTGTACGGGAGATACTGGATCTGATTGCTGTATGGGGAGACAATCTGTTCTATCAGAGCTCCGTTACAGAAGACGAAATGCCAAAGCATTTGAAAAAAATCTCCAGGCTATGATACAGAGTCCACAGCACAGTGCTGTTGTGACAAGCGTAAACAGAAAGCCAAAGAAATCAAATGGACGCTATGGAGGGGAGGGAGGGGGGACTGAGGACTCCCAGCTATCCCACAGTCCCACAGTCTCTGAAAAGCATTTTGCATTCTTGGCTGAGCTCCCAATGCCTGTAGGGTCAAACACATTGTCCGGGGTGGTTCACAGGTATATCTCGTCAATTTACCACCCCCTCCTCCCCCGTGAAAGAAAAGGGAAAAAAATCGTTTCTTGACTTTTTTTCAATGTCACTCGTATGTCTAC
The DNA here is from genome assembly GCF_003597395.2 of Chelonoidis abingdonii. Taxonomy (NCBI): domain Eukaryota; kingdom Metazoa; phylum Chordata; order Testudines; family Testudinidae; genus Chelonoidis; species Chelonoidis abingdonii. Next base: position 223,959,820 of record NC_133769.1, read on the forward strand.
TGCATGCTGCTGGTAGACGCGTGCTGGGCACTGAACAGCAGCATCCTCTCCCCTTCCCCTCCCAGGTGGCAGACGGTACAGTGCAGTAGGACTGGTAGCCGTCCTCGTCATCAGCCCATGAGTGCTCCTGGCTGCCTCAGGTGAGGTCGGCCTGGGGGCCTGGGTAAAAATAGGAATGACTCCCGGTTTTCCCCGGCAGATGGTACAGAACAAGGCTGGTAACTGTCCCTCATCATAGCAACTGGGGGCTGAGCTCCATCAGCCCCTCCCTTTTCATGTCTAAAAAAGATTCTGTACTGCCTGGACTATCATAGCAGCGGGATGCTAGGGCTCCTCTCCCCCCACCATAATGTCCTGCCTGGACTATCATAGCAGCTGGAGGCTGCCTCCCCCTCATTTTATCTCACTCAAAAGTCAGTGTTTCTTATTCCTGCATTCTTTATTACTTCATCACACAAATGGGGGGACCTGCAACAGTAGCCCAGGAAGGGTGGGAGGAGGGAAGCAACGGGTGGGGTTGTTGCAGGGGCACCCCCTAGAATGGCATGCAGCTCATCATTATCTCTGTGGGATCTGACCTGGAGGCTGTGCTCTCTGATACACTGGTTCTCTAGTACACTTGCCCCATATTCTAGGCAGGACTGACTCTATTTTAGATACAACATAAAGGAGGAATGACCCAGGGGAGTCATTCCCATTTTTGTCTTTGCGCCCCCGGCCGACCTCAGCCGAAGGTCAGCCAGGAGCACCCATGACAGCAGCAGACGGTACAGAACGACTGATAACCGTCATCTCATCGCCAATTTACAATGGCACAGCAGACGTACAAACGACGTCGACTGGTAAACTAGGATGGTACCATCTCTGCTACCTTGCAAAGGCAAATGAATGCTGCTGTGTAGCGCTGCAGTACGCCTCTGTCAGCGGCATCCAGTACACATACGGTGACAGTGACAAAGGCAAAAACGGGCTCCATGGTTTGCCATGCTATGGCCATCTGCCAGGGCAATCCAGGGAAAAAGGGCACAAAATGATTGTCTGCCGTTGCTTTCACGGAGGAAGGAATGAGTGATGACATTTACCCAGAATCACCTGCGAACACTGTTTTTGCACCATCATGCATTGGGATCTCAACCAGAATTCCAATGGGGCGGGGGAGACTGTCGGAACTATGGGATAGCTACGGGATAGGCTACCCACAGTGCAACAAAAAACGCTCCCAGAAATCGACGCCTAAGCTTCGGTACATGGATGCCACCCACCAATTTACCGAATTATTGTGCTTTGTGTGGCCGCATGCACTTGACTTTATACAATCTGTTTTAAAAAACCGGTTTATGTAAAATCAGAATAATCCTGTAGTGTAGACGTACCCTCAGAGAGACTACAACTAACTCTGTAACTGTGGCAGTAATATTAAAAGACAAATGGGTAATTGAATTATATCAGACTATTAAATGGTAGTAAAACCAGTGGTGTATGTTGTACGAGATTTCAGCACAGGCCTTCCAGGTGGCCATTTAAGAGGGAGCAGGACCAGTGCACTGGGAGGTGGAGCCTAGGTGCGTCAGGCTGAGAGCCAATCAGGAAAGGGGGAGAGAGTAGACATAGGACTCTCACTGCCTGCTCCCTCAGAACAGGGAGACCTCGAGTTCTAGGACTGCCAGAGTCCCTGGGAGGAAAAACAGAGGAAGGAAAGAAAAAGGGGAAATTCCCTGGGAATTTTAGGCCAGAATGGGTGGAGGACCTGTTTGCTGGTTTTGTTTTAAGTTTGGACAATAAAACCTTTTCATAGAGTTTATGGGTGTGACAGTTGGTCTTTTTGGAGCTGACGAGAAGCCCTGTCTTATTACAAGACCTCGGGTCTCAGGTCCCAGGATATAGACCTGGGTGTTGTATAGGGACTGTGGGTATGTATACAATAGCCATTTCTACATCTTAATTTCCCTGAAATCAGTTATTTGATTTTTTTTCCAGTGTCTCGTCAAGGCTGGGGACGTGGATGAGAACTATGTGGCTGAGAGTCAACCCAGATAAAATTGAGGTAATCTTGGTAGATTAGGGGGAAGCAACCAAAGGAAATTGCAAAGATTCCACCAGCCCCCTGAATTAAGGAAGTTTGTCTGTCTTTTGGCATTGAAATTTTCACTTTCGTTTTATTGCCCCTAGTTGTTTCTGGCTATTAGAGTACAAGTAGTGGCCAGGATTTATTTTTTCCCCATCTTTATGTGGCGTGAAGGTTGCTATTCCTTTGGTTGAAGACCTTGCGGCAGTAACCCATGTCTTTGTCAGCTCCAGCCTGAATGACTGCAATGCATTATAGATGGGATCCTACCAGAAGACCACTTGGAAACTTGATCCGGTGCACAATACTGCTGTCTGTGAATTTCTCACAGGGAGGCTATTACTCAGGTCCTCCATAGTCTAAACTGTTTCCGATGTATTCTTATGTAAAACTGAGGGCATTGATTTTTACCTTTGGAAGCCTTAAAATGGTTTGGGTCCTCTTGGCTACCTTGGACATTGCCTCTTCCCCCATATAGCATTTTATAATCAGCTGAAACGTAGTTGAGCTAACAGCCCTCTCGTTCAAGTGAGACAGGTCTATGGACAGGATATACCCTAGAAAGAGTCCCTGACTCTAGAATTCACTTACCATCTTAACAACAAATCTTAGATCGGTTGCCTTTCAGGGCATGCCACACACTGATCGATTTAGTTAGGACTTTCTTGAAGGTGTAGGTTGAGTGAGCATCAGTGAAATTGATGAATGGGAGGAAGCTACACATTTCATTTATCAAGCACATTTCTGGGTTGCTTTTTTTTCTGAGCAGGTGGAGAAGGCAGGACCAACCTTAGCAAAGGTAAGATAATTCTTGTGATTATATTAATAATATATTCAGCCAAAGCAATGGGTGGGTTTATTTTTAGTGAATAAATCTGAAGGTCAGCTACAGCACTTGGGGAACTGAACCAATGTTCACTCACTTAAACTACACTTTGTCATGAAACTTGACAGAGAACTCTGAAAGGGAGCTAAGAAGAGGCTATACCAGACCCAGATCCAAAGGAAAAGCATGTCCTTTCACAGGAGCTGTGTATTGTTACCTCCTTGATGAATTGTTAGTGACAAAAATCTAGCATAGAAACTACAATTAGGAGACACCAAAACATTATGTATATCTCCTGCATAATATAGTTCAGCTAATCTGAAAACAGCAAACTGTCAGCTGCCACTTTTGGTAGCATTAGGCTCTTTCATAAAACAATACTCTCTTCAAATAATTGATAACTGTATCATCTGTAAAACAATATTGCTGTTCTACTCTTTATAGGTTTTATATAATGCTCATAAGCATAATATCTTGAGTGCCTTCCAGTAGTGCAGTGTTTCCCAAACTTGGGACAGCGCTTGTATAGGGAAAGCCACATCCACAGGTCTGGATGATCGCAACTCCCACTGGCCACAGTTCACCGCTCCAGGCCAATGGGTGCTGCTGGAAGTGGTGCGGGCCGAGGAATGTACTGGCTCCCACTTCCAGCAGCTCCCATTGGCCTGGAGCAGTGAACCGCAGCCACTGGGAGCTGCGATCGGCCAGACCTGCATAAGTGGCAGGTAAACAAACCAGGCCGGCCCGCCACGGGCTTTCCCTAAACAAGTGGCATCCCACGTTTGAGAAACACTGCAGTGGTGCATTAAGCAGTGTGACTAAACATCTACCATGTGTTTGTTCTTTCTTTCTCTGCCAAGAGGAAGAAGTGTGTGCAGTGGGGTGTCTTAGTTTGGTAGGTGGTTTTGAGATTCCTTTATGTACGTATTCCTGTTGCCATGTAATAGTTTGTCTACAACTGTTGACTCAAACAAGTAATCAAAGCCATAGAGTACTATGTGTTTAAATGTGCTCTCCATAGTTTCAAAAGTGCTCTCTTTATTATCTGAATGTGAGTCTCTAAACTAGTCTGGACAGACAATTTCAGACTAGCCAATCTCAATACATCAATGTCACCCAGTAGTTAGCCTTGAGAATGTCCCTGCCAGCAGGTATATGGGATCTTGGGGAGCAATTACCACACAGGTGGGGTGCCAATTAATTTCTTTATTAAAGGAAAAAGGAAATGGTGGGAATTTAACAATAAAATACGAAGGGATGGGGTGTATAGGGTGTTTACAATAGACAATGATGGGGGGGTTCTTGAACATGTGTAGGGAGTTCTAACAGTGGGGTACAGTAAGTGGGGTTCAGCACAATGGGATAGCAGTACAGTCAATAAGCAACTTAACTTTATATAGGAACAATTCTAGATACAGTGTGAAATGCAAAACGTACCAAAAAGAAATGCAAAATAAAATGGTAGCTTCTATATAAAATGGTTAACAATCTTAGATAGAATGTATTTAAGTGGTTGGTGGCCTTATATACGATGTAACACAATGGTATTAATGTAAATACAAAGTATATCAGCAATATGGGTGATAAGTGAAATTATGCAATGTAGAAAATTGACTGACTTAATCTGTGAGGCTGTGATAGCAAGAGTGTACCTAATGGCTGGTTAAGGAATGGGCGGGGGGGGGAGTTAGAGTGATTAGTCGGCAACTGATGAGAGGAGAGTGCGGCTGGAAGCAGCGAGACACTTTGAAGCCCTGCAAGGTAAGGACAACGGGCTGGAGAGAGAGTTTTAAGACACACGGGGGGGGGGAGATATGAGCTGGGGAAAAACAGACAAAGTTATACAGGGGAGAGAACAGCAAGGGTTTGGGATAGTTCCGGTGGCAGCAAGGAGTTGTAACAGAGAGACACGGAGAAGCACACGAGAGGGGGGATTGGAGCAGGGGTGGGAAAAACATGAGATTGGAGAAAGCCGGCAAAACCGACAAAGTTATACAGAGGGAGAAGCAGCAAAAACCTTATCTTATCTTAACCAAAACTAGGCAAACATACAACAAATATCACAATTCTAAGCAAAACTATACAAGCAACTATACGGAGCAAACAGCAAACTATAACAAGCAGGTGAACTTACAAGCTTTACAATCTATAGGGAGCAACAAAGAACAGGCAGGTGAAAACTTACAAACTCTATAATCTTAACAACTATAACTTATTAAACTAAAAAACAAAACCTATGGTGCACCTTATGCTATGGGGAAGTTACAGAGGGCAGAGTGGTATGTGCCCAGGGTGCGTGGCTGCAGCAGTGGATACAGCTGCGCAGAGAGCCCCGAGGCAAAGCCCACAGGAGCAGAGCTTAGCAGCGCACAAACTTATTTTTAGCAGCAAAGTGCTTGCCGGAGTTTTAAGGAGAGGTTTTAAGACACAGACCAAGGTTTAGCTTGAGTCTGTGGTGCTGGGGAGACAGAGCCAGCAGCTAAAATAATAAATAAAAGTATAGAGAGTTTCACAGAGGGATTCTTACCAGCCCCTAAGGCAGCAGAAGAGGAAAGCAGCAATAACATCAGAAGGCTAGGTTACGGTCTCAATAATCAGGAGATCTCTCAGGCAGCAATTTGTTCTTCATGGGGGGGGTTCAAAAAACGGGGGTACGCTCAAAAATAAAACGAGAGCGGAGAAAGGACCCCCAGAACCCCTGGCTGATCAGACCAGGCGCAATGCAGGAACCTTTCTGATCTTAGTTTTAAAAAATGTCTGTTTTAAAGCAAACTCAGGCAGTTTCCCGCCAGTACTTTTGATTGGCTCTTCTTGATACAGGAGGGAAGAGGAGCAGGAAAAAACTGTAGGTGAGCACAGAGACATGTCTGGGCAGAGTCCTGTGCAGTAGGTGACTCAAAAGCACATGAGGCCTATGACTCATGCCAAGATCTTAAAACACAATAGGTCTTGCAGCTCTGGACGTTGCCTACCCTACACCGAGCCCAGGTTTAACAAGGTGATAAGAGGACTAACCCTTTGAACAGGGCAGTGGTCCCACTTAGCACAAGTGGCCATCCCTTTGAGAAGGGCAATGGCTCTTGGTGAACAACTTTAAGGGGCCCTCCCTTTGAGAAGGGCAATGGCCCTGGTAAACAACTTAACAGCCAGGGAGGGGAGGCCACAGGAGAACAAAAACAAAATGGAGTATGGGGACAGCTGTAAGAAACAAAATGGAATAGGGGGATAGCTGTAACAGACAGAGAACGGCTATGTTTTGCTTTGATTGCTCTCATGGCTCCTTGTTTAACCAATTATATAAATTCCCACTAGCAAAGGGCCAGACTCCATCCATGAAAGGGACCTCATCTCTTCTTTCTTTACTGGGAGTTAGACCCAAATTCAATATCATTATAAGTGGAAAAGATACAATTGGCTTTCAACAGGCATACGCTCTTTTGAAAAGACCTAGCAATGGAAGCCCATTTCTTCCTCTGTTTGGAGCACTGGTTTTATACTTAGTTACTTACCTCATTGCCTCTTGTTTACATGGTGTAATATAATTTAGAGCAAAGGTCTGACCAGCATCTTATAAAGGATTACCATTCTTCATGGTTTATGATTAGTGTTTGGGTTTATTCGTCTTCACAAGTTAACTCGTGTTCCAAGTCCAGTCCATGAGTAGCTTGATTCTGAAGAAAGAGAACATAAGAATGACGATACTGAGTAAGATCAATGGTCTGTCTAGCCCAGTATCCTGTCTTCTGACAGTGGCCAAAGCCAGGTGCTTCAGAGGGAATGAACAGAACAAGCAATCTTTGAGTGATCCATCCCCTGTCATCTACTTCCAGCTTCTGGCAAGCAGAGTCTAGGGACACTTCAGAACATGGGCTTGCAACCTGGCAAATAACCATTGATGGACCTATCCTCTGTGAACTTATCTAGTTATTTTTTAACCCTAGTATAGTTTGGCCTTCACAATATCCCTTGGCAATGAGTTCCACAGAGACCCTAAAACTAGCAAAGTTGACATATATCATTAGAATAAGCTCATAAAATCTTGCCAGAGTAAGAAGAATCTGAGCTGCTTATCACTCTGTTGTGATTCACAAGTTTAACTTTTTGTAATAAAAATACCACTATACCACCAAGAATAGATTTTGGCCTATGGTAAAACAGAACTCAAATGCAATGGGTAAGAAACAAAATTCTGGGTGGCTGGGCAACTGTAGTGAGGTGGGGTGGCCTTCCGAAGACCCGGAGTGGGAGGGTCCCCGCACTGAGCCCTGGTGGGTGGAACCAGGACCTAGTTGCCCTTCCCCCAGGAAGTGAGTGGGAGGGGCAGGAAGTATAAATGGCAGCCCAGAAAGCTCAGTTGGGAGGCAACCACTGGAGAGACCTGTGGCCTCCTGTGGCTTCCCGAGCTGGGAAGCAGCGGAGGGTTCTGAGGGACAAGAGGATTGGCCTGAGCCACTGGGGCCACTAGCTAATTCAGACATAGAGGAATCAGACAACTGGCCCAGACTGCCCAGACTGCCAATGGAGGGAAACGATGACTGTCCCAGACCACCAACAGACCAGAACCCCAAATATTTGCTCGCAGTCCCAGAAGCCGACGTCCACTTCGACTCCTCCTCACGGCAACAGGTACACCAAGAAGGGGAGTGTGGAAGTGGACCAGGGGTAGCAGACCCTTCTCTGGCCACAACTCTGCCAGAGGGTGAGTCAGCATGTTGCAGTGTGGATCCCCGCTGACCCAGTGACAAAGTGTTTTGTCACTGTTAAGGCCCTGGTCAGGGATGCAGTTGAGTGGGTGGGCCTGTGTCCCCCCTGCCACCGTAACCCAGGATGGGCGTCTCCCCTTCCCCAAGCCAGAAGCCTGAGCCCCAGACTCATTGTTGCCCCACCTTGATCCAGGGCTGGAGCCGATTGACTGTTTGTTTCCCCCCAGCCTGAGCACAGGCCTGGTCCCCAGCTGCAAAGGGAGGCCGCTTTGTTCCCCATGGCGGCCAATGTATCAGTGATGTAGTGAGGCAGGGTGGCCTCCCGAGGACCCTGAGTGGGATGGCTCCCACAGTGAGCCACTACAGCAGCAAAATGGCAGACGAAGTTCAGTGTTGATAAATGCAAGTAATGTACACTGGAAAACATAATCCCAACTATGCCTATAAATGATGGGGTCAAAGTTAGCTGTTACCACTCAAGAAAGAGATCTTGGAGTGATTGTGGATAGTTCTCTGAAAACGTCCACTCAGTGTGCAGCGGCAGTCAAAAAAGTGAACAGAATGCTAGGAATCAATAAGAAAGGGATAGATAAAATAGAAAATATCATATTGCCTGTATATAAATCCATGGTATACTCGCATCTTGAATAGTATGTGTGGATATGGTCACTCAGAAAAGATATATTGGATTTGGAAAAGGTACAAAAAAAAAGCAATAAAAATGAGTAGGGTATGGAATTGCTCCTTTATAAGGAGAGATTTAAAGGATTGACTTTTCAGCTTAGAAAAGAGATGACTAAGGGGGCATGTGATAGAAGTCTGTAAAATCCTGTCTGGTGTGGAGATAGTGAATAAGGAAGTGTTATTTATTCCTTCACATAACACAAGAAACAGGTATCTCCCAATGAAATTAATAGGCAGAAGGTTTAAGTCAAACATAAGGAAGTACTTCTTCACACAGCACACAGTCAACCTGTGGAACTCATTGCAAGAAGATGTTGTGAAGGCCAAGACTATAACAGGGTTCAAAAAAGAACTAGATAAATTCATGGAGGATAGGTCCATCAATGGCTATTAGCCAGGATGGGCAGGAATGGTATCTGTAGCCTCTGTTTGCCAAAAGCTGGGAATGGACGACAGGGAATGGCTCACTTGATGATTACCTGTTCTGTTCATTCCCTCTGGGGTACCTGGTGTTGGGCACTGTCGGAAGACAGGATACTGGGCTAGATGGACATTTGGTCTGACCCAGTATGGCTGTTCTTTTGTTCAGTTTCAGTGCAAAACATTAAACAGCTCTAAGAAGAACACTTGTCAAGAGGCAGAGTGAATGGCTGCTAGTACGGGGAAATTTTAGTTCCCCTTGTATTCATTTTAAATAGAAATTACAAGCTTCTTCCCACTTAGCTGTTGCATATGTAACCAGCAATATATGGGGCCAGAGTAGCATGGTTAAACAAATACCTTCTAAAGTATAAAGTCTGTTAATGAGAGCCAAGCTGTGAGTCATAGAAAAGAATACTTGCATCAGTAATATCACTAAGTCAGGGACTGGCAACTTTTGGCATGAAGTGGCCAGCACATCCCTCGTCCCGCGCTACTTCCCGCAGCCCCCATTGGCGTAGAGCGGCAAACCGTGGCCGTGATCTGCCGAACCGTGATCTGCCGAACCTGTGGATGCAGCAAGTAAACAAACTGGCCCGGCTCCACCCAGGGGGCTTACCCTGACGGGCCACATGCCAAAGATTGGCAGTCCCTGCGCTAAGTCATTAAGAAATCATGCATGATAAATCTTATAAAAAATTGCAGAAAGGACCACATAAAAAAAATCAGATAATTCTGATATTAAAACAGTGAGAAATTGTTCAGACAGTGACAAACACATTTACATCTCCATAGGGAGACTGGCGTTTAGGGCACCTGGAAAGGGTATCGGTGGGTTTCACCATTTTTCTACTAGTCATGAACCTGGGAGCAACTGAGGACTTGTATAAAATAGAGCACCTCATGATTCCCATAGGGGCTATTTGATTGCCCACTCACCAGAGTGTAGTATGCTTCAGCCACACACCCTTCTTCTCTTGTCAGGTGCATGGAAGACCATACATTAGGGGACCAAGAGCAGGTGGCACGGGCCAGCTACACCAGTTCTGTGCCACCCATAGATTTAACAATGAGGATCCCCAGGATGCCTGTTATGCAGCTCTTCTTCACTGTTGGCACACAGAACAATGGGACAGAGCTGGGGCAAAGATCTGTATGTAATTGTATGTCAAGTGAATGCTCACTCTTGCTGAGCAAGGGCGAGGTAATATGGTAATTAATGGCATTATAGTTACAGCTGTTAACCAGCCAAGACATATAGGTTCGACTCTCAGATATAGTTAGTGGATGTCAATTCTGTCAAGTGCAAGTGTCTTTTTATCTTAATACTGAAGAGATCTCCTGGAGCCGATAGACTACATTAACACCGACTGCATCTAGAGAAAAGAGGCACATATTTCTTAACTTTGTTCTACCATAAGTGATTCTTTCCTGCATCCATTCCCCCTCTGACAAAACAGGCAGGTTACACATTCCTAATCATGGCTATAGCCATTAACGAGCTAACCTCCATGAATTTATCAGTCTCTTTTAAACGCTGTATATAGTCAGCCTCAAAGCCTCAGGAAGGAGTTCCACAGGTTGACTATGTGTGTGTGAAAGAACTTCCTTTATTTTTAAACCTGCTGCCCATTAATTTCATTGGTGACCCTAGTTCTTGTATTATGGGAATAATTATATAGTTTTCCTATCTACTTTCTCTCACATCGCTCATGATTTTATATACCTCTATCATATACCCCTTAGTCTCTCTTTTCCAAGCTGAAAAGTCCTAGCTCTTTAATCTCTCATCATATGGGACCCGTTCCAAACCCTAATCATTTTAGCTGCCCTTCTCTGAACTTTTCTATGTTTATATTTTTTTTGAGATAAAGAGTCACATCTGTACTCAGTATTCAAGATGTGGGGTACCATGTGATATATAAGGAATAATATATTCTCCATCTTATTCTATTCCTTTTAAATGATTCCAAACATCGTTTGCTTTTTGACTGCCTGCACACTGCGTTGATGTCTTAGAGAACTATTCATGATGACTCCGATCTTTTTCCGATTATTGTAGCTAAATTAGCCCCATCATATTGTATCAAGTATCAGAGGGGTACGTGTGTAGTCTGGATCTGTAAAAGCAGCAAGAGTCCTGTGGCACCTTATAGACCAAAAGTCTGTTAGTCTATAAGGTGCCGACTCTTGTTCTTTATAATATTGTATGTATAGTGTGGTTATTTTTTCCAATGTGCATACTTTACATTTATCTACATTCACTTCATTTGCCATTTGTCATCACTTAGTTTTGTGAGATCTTTTTGAAGTTCTTCGCAGTCTGCTTTGGTCTTCACGATCTTGAGTAGTTTAGAATCATCTGCAAACTTTGCCACCTCACTTTTTACCCCTTTCTTCAAATCATTTATGAATAAGTTGAATAGGATTGGTCCTAGGACTGATCCTTAGGGAACACCACTAGTTACCCCTCTCCATTCTGAGAATTTACCCTTTATTCCTACCCTTTGTTCCCTGTCTTTTAACCAGTTGTCAGTCCATGACACGTTAATTTACGTTAGAGCCTTTGGTGAGGGACCTTGTCAAAGGCTTTCTGGAAATCTAAGTATACTATGTCACTATTATTCATTAACCCAAAAATGTAGCTTGTCAACTACAATGAATGGAAGAAGACAGTTTCTATGCCATAGGATTACTTTGAGGGTAAATGGGGGATTTATTCTGCAGGAATATATTAAGTCTCAGTTAACCAGAGAAATTCTTGGAAAACCTAAGATGTCCTAAATCAAATTTAAGAATGCTGGACCAAATCCTATTCACTTCACTTATGCACTTATCCATTTACCTCTTTAAGACTTCTCACAAGGCAAGGAGGATTTGGCTCTCTGTCAATATTTCTGAAAATTGATATATTCAATGGTATGCAACATAGTTTGAGAGAGACAAAATAGGTGAGGTAATACCTTTTATTGCAACAATTTCTGTTGGTAGACGGGGCAGGATTTCAAGCTTGTCTCTGCCACCAAAAGAACTTGGTCGAATAAACAATATTACTTGACCTACCTTGTCTATCCCATATCCTGAGACCAGCACAGCTACAACAACCGTTCATGCCACACAGTTTGATATTTGAATCCAGCACAGCCCTGAACCTCGTGATCCACAGCAGAATCTGAGCAGGTTTGCCCATCTCTATTGCCGTGGACCACCTTTGAATGTTTACAGGAAATTAAGCATGGTATCACATTTGCTCATTTCAGCCATGACTAACCATAAATGTGAACTGTTCTGTAATTTTCTCGTGTTATCAGTCTGGAAAGACTATTTCCCAGATTGCCATTTATTTTGATAGTTGACAGCTTTTTCCCCCTGAAGTCCGTAATACCATTCCATGTCAGCCATCACATGGCCCTCGAAAAAGAAATGTAACATTATGATGGCAGTAGTTTGTAGTGTTCATATGATCATTGTCACCTATCTCATGAGAATTGCTGTAGATTCTCACAGTATCTCAGAGTGACTCTATTTTACTCAGTGAGGAAATATATGTCATCTTTGCACAGTACACCACAAGAGAACAGACAAATTGATGTCTGTCACCACGCTGTGTCTGAACCACGCCTCCTCAAAACCTAACATTGCTAAATTCACTGCGAGCACTGCACTCTGTGGTTACTTTTCTTTGTTCCAGGTAAACCTCTCTGCAGTTAAGCAGATTATCACTTATTCTGTGAAACAGCATTGTTCTTGTGCAGTGTAGAGGGCTTTTGTATGGCTGAACCCATCAGGATTATGTCTAAAACACCCATTATTTATAAGGTATGTGATCACTGTAATGATGTGCTTTTGAACTTTAGACACTAAAAGGCACAGTACATTTTCAGCATAATGTGTGGGTGTTTTTAGCTGCTGACTGCCATTAATGTTAATTAGAATGAGCAGTTAAATCACCATTCACCCTTTGCTCTCCATGCTAAATTTTCATATAAGTCAGAGAAATTTTTACTTTTTGTTTGTTTTATTGTAAGTTTGATTATATTTAAAATTAAATATTAATCTTTTTGACAATCAGCTCTCCTGTTCAAACAATAATTAGAAAAATAACGCATCAGAGATCAAATCACAAAACTTCAGCTGTGTTTAAGTGACAGACAAGCTTTGCTTTACTAATCCAATTAATAAAAAAAAATACCCTTAAGATATGTGTCTGCTGTTCAGTGGCTGGATTCATATTCAGAACTAGCTCCAAACCCTGAGGAATTTTGATTAAAATGAGAACATTTACAGGAAAGTTTTGCATACATACCCTGCATTATTTCTTTCTTTTGTTGCTGTGGTGAGCAGTCTGTTTAATCACATATTTAATTTCTAAAAGTGACTTGATACTGCAAAAAAAGATACTCACAAGTACTTCTAATTGTAGTACTCGTGAATAAAGGAGGAAGAGGGTAGGTGGGACTTGGTGGGAGAGGGTATTGTGTTTAAAATAGATACATTTGCCAAAAGTCAATCTGTTAACTTGAATCTCCTTCCCCAAGCCCTCTCTTTGGGGAGGTGGGATGAAGACCTTGTTTTCTCTTTTCTTTTAGTGCCACTTTGAAAGTAAATAATAAATAAAAAGGACAACCTGCAAACCTGATTGCCACCCGATGCTAACTCTCTCAGCAATCTAGCCTGAAACAAATAGATACGATTTTCATGTAAATTTCATGTTGTGGTGAAAGCGTAATGAAATAAGATAACTAAACTAAGCATATGAGCTTTGGAGACCAGAGTGGCTGAATTGGAGGATTTGTTGGGGAAGAGTCAACATGGTTTTTGTAAAGGGAAATCAGGACTCACCGATCTACTAGAATTCTTTGAGGGGTTCAAAAATTATGTGCACAAGGAGATCCCGTGGATATAGTGCACTTAGATTTCCAGAAAGCCTTTGACAAGGTCCCTCACCAAAGGCTCTTAAGCAAAGTAAGTTGTCATGGGATAAGAGGGAAGATCCTCTCATGGATTGGTAACTGGTTAAAAGATAGGAAACAAAGGGTAGGAATAAATGGTCAGTTTTCAGATGGAGAGAGGTAAATCAGTAGTGTCCCCCAGGGTCTGTACTTGGACCAGTACTATTCACTTATTCATAAATGATCTGATCAAAGAGTATTACAGTGAGGTGGCAACATATTCAGATTATACAAAACTGCTCAAGATAGTTAAGTCCAAAGCAGATGCAAAGAGTTACAAAGGGACCTCACAAAACGAGTGACTGGCAACAAAATGCAGATGATTCATGTCAATAAATGCACAGTAATGTACATTGGAAACAAATCCCAATATAGATATAAAATGACGGGACTTAAATTCACTGTTACCATGCAAGAAGTGATCTGGTCACTGCGGATTCTCTTTAAACATTCACTCAATCGCAAAAAAAGCTCAAGAAAGTTCAGAATCATTAGGAAAGGGATCGAAATTATCATATTGCCTGTATATAAATCTGGTACATCACATTTGAATACTGCATGGAGATGTGCTTCCCCTTCTCAGAAAAGATATATTGGAATTGGAAAAGTTACAAAAAAAGGCACAAATATGATTAAGGATATGGAACAGCTTCCATATGGAGCAGAGAGATTAAAAGACTGGAAATTCTTCAGCTTGGAAAAGAGGAGATTAAAGGGGGTATGTGGAAGGTCTATAAAGCTCTGACTGGTGTGGAGAAAGTAAATACAAAGTGTATTTACTCCTTCTCAGAACACAAGACTAGGGTCACCAAATGAAATGAAAGCAGCAATTTAAAACAAACAAAGAGACAGTATATCTTCACAAACGCACAGTCAACCCATGCACTCTGCCTAGAGGATGTTGTGAAGGTCAAGACTATAACAGGGTTCAAAAAAGAACTAGATAAATTCATGGAGGATAGGCCCATTAATGGCTATTAACCAGGATGGGCCAGGATTCAAAACCATGCTCTGAAGTGTCCCTAGCCTCTGTTCTGTTCATTCCCTCTGAAGCACCTGGCATTGGCCAATGTCAGAAGACAGGATACTGGGCTCGATGGACCATTGGTCTGACCCAGTATGGGCATTCTTATGTTCTCATATTCTAAACTGATTTTCTTGAGTTCAGGGAGGAGTTTTGTGGCCATGCTTTACATTAAGATCCCATTTATAAATTGTTCGGAAAGGGTTAATAAATTTTTAATAGATATTAAAAGCTTGTTATAGCTATGAATACTACACGTTATACATGTTATAAGCACAACAGTAAAAGGTGTTCTAGATATTTATAAGTCCTAGTTATAAGCAACCTCTAGAACTGTTGGACTCTATAGCAATCTGAGATTTGATCAATCAATTATTAAAACATCTATTCATTATTTATTAACCCTTTATATATTATGTATTAGTACCTAAATATAAACTGTGACCAGTTTGGCTAGACACCTAAGCTAGCATACATCACTTGTCAGTGTGAAGTGAATTCCTTTCTTTGGCCTTCTGGCTGGGATACCCCACACACTTGAAACAAGCATTAAGAGATAATAAGGTTCTAGCTTCAGAAAAGAGAGATTTATGCAGAGGGATTTGCCCTCACAAGATAAACAATATATCATCTATCGTGTGTAACCCCATTCTTCTTTTTCTCAATAGCTCATTAAATGCAATTGGGTAGATCTTCCAAAACAATGAAGATGTGTAGGTAGGATTCCTTTGATTAAATCTACAGGGGATATAAAAAGCTGTTTGAGTTATTACAGAGAAATGCACATTTTGTAAGATAAGCTGGTAATGAGTTCTAAAAGTTTGGCAAGATGCCCAAGAGGCAGTTTAGCATATCTCAGTAATGGGAAGTTTCCTTAATTCTGCCCAGAAGGAAGCAACCCTTTCCACTGAATGAGCTTTAATTTGAAAGGGAAAGGTCCTGTGCTGAGAACGCGCTTCTCCTCTTTTAGAAAATAATCCATATGGCTAATGTGTTCCTGGAGACTATAGAGATTTCTGAAAAGTAATAGCTGATGTCATGAAATCTCTCATTGTGTTCATAATGCTTCAAAATAATGTCTACTTCCATCCACTAACAGTAGTAACTGCTCTCTTTCTGGAAGCACGTAGTTTGGAACATAGAACCTATAATCCAATTTTGATATTTTCATGGTTGCAAATGGTCTTTGGCAGAAAGGTCACATCAGGACCAAAGTAGCATATAAAGCTATCCTTTAGATTTTCGCAATAAGAAAACCAGTAAGTAGGGCTAGCATCACTCTAATTTTCCTGGTGATCTGTTTAGTGAGGGGAAGTTCTTTGAAACCCATGAAAATCAAGTAGAGGTCCCTATAGAGTGTGTTAATATGAAAAGATCAGGGCAAATATCTGTAATACTATTCAAAATGCTCTTTGCCAGAGACTGAAAAACTATTTTGTGTTAATTTCACTTTCTATGAAAACCATATTGTTGCAAACTGGACTAATAATCAGTGTGTGTGTGTGTGTGTGTGTGCGCGCATTGTGGCAAAGCTCCTTCTCCACCTCAGCTGGGGAATTCCTCTCTCCCTGGGAATTTCCCCATGCCCTCTGGTTCCTCCCAGCCTCTCTGACAGGGGAGGGGGAAGAGAACCTCTTAGTCTCTGGTAGCTCCTCTGGGTGTAGTGGCAGCAGGCCAAGCACCCAGTTCAGTCTCTCCCCTCTGCCAGGGTCTTTTCTCTCCAAACCTTTGGGGCCCAGAAAGGTGGTACATCCTGTTGGACAGAGTTTCCATTGCTCTTCACCTCTGTGCCTGTGAGGTTTGTCTCCTGCCATTTGTCAGTGTCTACCCCATCCAGCTCTCCATAACATGCCTGCTCCCCACAGCTCCCATTGCGTACACCTATCTGACAGGTTCTGGCAGGCACTTGACTGGCCCTAGGTGTCTTAATTAACCAGGAGTAACCCCTGTTGAATTACCAGGGGAAAAGGGACCTTCTCATCCTGGGGCTAATATACCTGCCACTCTCCTATGGCTGTCTGGCTTGACCCTATCACTAGATATATATAAAATCAAAGACTGCTTTTTTTCCTTATAATTGATCTGGAACTCTCTTAAATGCTCTTAAAGTTTGCTGATCCTGAAAGCACTTGTACTGGAAGTGCCAGTTGCTGAGATATCAGCACTTCATGGAAGTGCCAATTGCTGAGATATCAGAACTTAATACTACATAATTACCATCTTCTTTTCTTTTCTATTTCAGTTTCAACTGTTTTTAATGGATAGTGTGATAACCTGGCAACCCCATATTCACCACTTTCATATAATTATGACATGTTTTGAACAAAGTATGCCTTGTGAGATATCATCATAAATGTCTTGATCTTCTAGACATTAATATCTCATTGGATTGTATGTGCTATCATGGTATGTGAAGTCATGAACGGTGGCTCTGTATGTCCTACTGAAATATGTAGTGAGGTTCAATACACCCACAAGCAGCCTTTCAGGTACAACAATAAAAAGGCCAAACAACGTTAATGACTTATTGAGGAAATGCACACAAGCACAAGGATTACTCCAGAAACTGTGTACAATAGAAACCTCTCCAAGATAGCACTGCACAATGGGGACTGTTTGACCCAGGTTACAGCAAAAGAGCTTTCCAGCAAGTGGGAAGAAGATTTAAGAGGTGAAAGCAACATCATGACTGGGTCTAACTCCCCACACAAGAGAACACCTGGAAACACAGGAGGAACAAAGACTGAACTGGGGGAAGTGCTGGTCCCAGGCTAAAGGGATTTCTAGCCTGTGTAGGGAAACTTGGTGGACTGCTTGTATCATCAGTCAGGGTGAAATATTACTAATTCAAATCCTATCTAGTAGATTAGGCTGAGTTTGCCTTTTTGTTTAACTTCCTAGGTAATCTGCTTTGATCTGTTTGCCATCACTTATAGTCACTTAAAATCTCTCTCTCTGTAGTTAATAAATGTATTTTATATTTTAACTAAAACACTGTGTGTTGTCAAAGTGCAAAGGGAAAAATCTCATCTCAGGAACAAGAGTTGGTGCACATCCACTTTCTTTTGTAGAAATGATGGACTGGGTAATAAATTCATACTGGTCGAGCTTTGACCAGGGCAGCACGGTACAGCGCTGGGGTCCTAGGCTGGAGAGCTGGTGGGTATTTTGACTGGAGCCTCTCTATTGTTGGTTCATGCAGTGTCTGGCAGAGCATTCATGAACATAGCTAAGCGTGGATCCTGCCTGTGGATGTTGGTGTGAGCACAAGCTTGGAAGTTTCCAATTTGTCACAACATCATGATGTGAGAAGGTACCCAGGCTGGTGAGTCAGAGGGCTCAGTGGTACCCAGTTCCAGGTTGCACCTGGCGGGGAGACTCATCACAGATGGTATCTCATGAGCTACATTGGAACAGCTCCCCAAGGGTTGTGGTGGAGTCTTTATCACTGACAATTTTTAAGGCTACACCTAGGAATTATTTTCGGGAAGGTCTATGGCTTATGTTATACAGAAGGTCAGACTAAATTATCACAGTGGTCCCTTCTGGCCTTGGATTCTATGAATCTATGTAATGCTCAAGACAGAGATTAATGGTTTGAAAACTTGTGACATGCTGAGACCACATATTAATACCTTATTCTGCATCGTTTGTGGATGCTTGTGAAATTTCTAAACTGTGTACATCTGTGTCCCTTTTTGTGTGAGCAGTGTATCAGGCAGTACATTCATCCTCATTTGTGCACACAAATTATTTAAATTTACATTTTGCACACACATGAAAACTGTAGCTAAATGAGGATAATTTTAAAGACTTTAAATATGCATACTTAGTTTTTAGGGATCATTAACACATAGGCTAGTTCTTTGCTTTTCAAACAAAGGGTTTGTACATGTTCAAAGGTTTGTACATGTAACCCTTCTGCCAGTTGGAATTGGCAGCAAGAAGGGTTGGGTTCAATATCTAGGGGGTTCCTTTTCAACAATATAACACAGAACCAGCTCGAGCCCTCACCCAGTAACCTGGCGAAATTTCATACTATCCTCTGGACACCTCTAAGAGGCAATTCTTCCCCCCTCGCAAGCACAGAATCTAAGGTAGAAAGAGTTTCTTTGATGAAATTAACCTAGCATTAATCTGGGAAAACAGCACAAGCAGTATTCATAAACATAAAAGCATGGGCAACACAACCACCCCATAGTATGATGGGCAGTGTCTTTTGCTTCCAGTTCTTGAGTCCAACACCAAAGTTCCTGTAGTGTGCGCCCCCTTAGAACTGCACTCACAGTTATCCCTGGTCAGTGCAGATCCAAAATTCACAGGTGCATCTGCATGAATTCTCCTCTTTCCATGAGGAAGAGAGTAAAAGCCGCCATGCTTGCTTTGCTGGCCGGGCTCCTGCCGGCTTGCTGCTTCTGCTGGCCATGTGTGCCGGCTGCCCATTAGTCACCTTCTGCTGCCCCCTGCCTCTCTGCTGTGACCTCTGCAGGTCAGTCTCTTAGTGATTTTTAGCTCTTTGCAGGCTGGGCAGAAACACAGTCCTACCACAACTGCTTTTTGCTCTGACTGAGCATTTTAAATAACAAAGAGGCTCCTAATGAAACCTATTTATTTCTTTCTTTTAACAGGGGGGAAGGAACTGGTTAAACCAGACCAGGAGGGTGGAACCATTAGGGAAAGTCCACAGGTCCTGGCTGGGACACCTGTCCCCACCCCTCTTACTTTCACAGAGCTCTGGCATTCAAGCCCCTGGCTTAAAGAGGTCCTTTCAGCTGAGGGTGACCCCCTCATTGGGGCTAGGTAAAGCATAGTCCTGCTTCCTAATATACATACAATAATGACAACAACATTGGTAACAGCATTTCATAATAACATAAGAATGGCCACACTGGGTCAGACCAAAGGTCTATCTAGTCCAGTATCCTGTCTACCGACAGTAGCCAATGCCAGGTGCCCCAGAGGGAGTGAACCTAACAGGTAATGATCAAGTGATCTCTCTCCTGCATTCATCGCCACCCTCTGACAACAGAGGCTAGGGACACCATTCCTTACCCATCCTAGCTAATAGCCATTAATGGACTTAACCTCCATGAATGTATCCAGTTCTCCTTTAAAAGCTGTTCTAGACCTAGCCTTCACAACCTCCTCAGGCAAGGAGTTCCATAAGTTGACTGTGCACTGTATGAAGAACTTCCTTTTATTTGTTTAAACCTGCTGCCCATTAATTTCATTTGGTGGCCCCTAGTTCTTGTGTTACGGGAATAAGTAAATAACTTTTACTTTGGTCTTGACTATCTCGAGTAGTTTAGTATCATCTGCAAACTTTGCCACCTCACTGTTTACCCCTTTCTCCAGATCATTTATGAATATTTTGAATAGGATTGGTCCTAGGACTGACCCTTGGGGAACACCACTAGTTACTCTTCTCCATTCTGAGAATTTACCATTTATTCCTACCCTTGTTCCCTGTCTTTTAACCAGTTCTCAGTCCATGAAAGGACCTTCCCTTTTATCCCATGACAACTTAATTTATGTACAACTTTAATTTCACTACATCTTCATTCAGTACTAAAGTGATTTGTAACCCAACATCAGCCAACACTGCTCTATCTGCTGGATATCTAAGCCGAGTAAATGTGTTCATGTAAATACAAGCAGCAAAAAGTCCTGTGGCACCTTGTAGACCGACAGACGTATTGGAGCATGAGCTTTCATGGGTGAATACTCCAATACATCTGTTAGTCTATAAAGTGCCACAGGACTCTTTGCTGCTTTTACAGATCCAGACTAACACAGCTGCCCCTCTGATACATGTAAATACAATTTGCTCCTGAAGTCTCTCTCCCTCCCAGCTAGCTGTCAGGGGAGAATTCATTCAGATCCTGCTTACATACATTTTGCAAGACTATACAGGTACATATTGTTTTCCCCATAGGCTAGTTTGAAGAAAATGTATAAAGAAATAACATTATTAAATGTTTTCTTGTATGGGGCCTGACTCTGCAAGTTGTTGAGCATCATCAACTTCCCAATGACTTTAGCTCAGCATATGGCAGAATTAAAGCCTTTTCTGATAGATTCATTGGCTGCCTTGATTAATAATTTTATTAACAGGTTTATGTTTAACCCTCTAAAAGTCAGGCTCAATCTAATTTTAATTTACAAAAAATTAAGCAATAAAGTTTGTGAAGATTGGCTTCAAAATATAAACTAACCATTAGAGGTTGTTTCTCATAGGGATCTCCCCTGAAAGTCAATTAATCTTTTTCCTCTCATAAAGCTACCTCTAAGATGTATTCTCACCACATCCCCCTCCAAAATAAATGGTTGCCAGAGGACCTATCTCAAGTTCCTTCTTGTGGCAGCTGGCATCCCAATGCCACCTGTTACAGGCAGTGAAATCTTTGTATCCCAAATACATACATACACAGTACGTACAGAAGAAGTTTCCCCAGCATCACCACAAGAGACACTTAACACACACACATGTAAGCCAGAGCAATTTTCCCCCACTCCCTCCTGAAAAGGTGGCATCCCATATGAGGAAAGTCATTTCTCCCCACTTCCAGAGGTTGCCCTAAGGCACTAAGCCTCCAAGCCTCTCCCAGCAGCATCCTTGTCTCCACTGAGTTCCTGCAGAGACAACACAGAGTGGTTATTGCTGTACTCCTTTCCAGTGGTAAAATCCTCATTACTCACTAAAGGGCCCAGGGTAGGGACTGTGGGCAGGAAGTTAAAGTATCTTTGTATGCTCCTGAATGAAGATGGTGATAAAAGAAATTTCAGGTTCCCATCCAATTAGCATCTGAAGATATTCAAATTCACAGCAAACACTATCCCAAACCAAAATGTAACTCTATCATCAAATGAGAGCCCCTTAAACACATCTCAGAATCTTAGGCCATGGCTATATGTACAGCACTGCCTCAGCACATCTATACTGATACCATTTGGTGAAGATGCTCTAGGCCCATGGGAGAGAGCTTTCCTGTTGGCATAAAAATGTCACCTCCATGAGCGGCAGCATCTATGTCAATGGGAGAAGCTCTGCTGCTGACAGTGCTGTGCACACGAGCACTTATGTTGATGTAACTTATGTTGCTCAGGTGGGAGTTTTTTTTCACACCTCTGAGCAATATAGGTTATGATGACATAGGCTGTAGTGTAGACATAGCCTAAATCCTACAGGCAACTTAAGCAATGTCTAAGAACAGACTACACACACATATCTATCTGTCCACCAATAAACCCCTTTCTACCAAATTCTATACCATACATACCACCTGCCCTTTGTATTTTATCCACACTTCTGACATGGACTTCAAAGCTGCAGTTCACATTCTATCAATACAAATCTACCTCTCACCTCTTATTTATGGGCTACTGACTAGAATTCAGACTCATCTCCACTAAAATTGCCTGTTGTCAATGGGAAACATCACCACCTCACCTTTTAACTTGCAAATGCAGTCCAGGAAAAAGATAAAACAAAACCCACCAATACTGTCTTGTAGCCATTATCCAGAGAGCCCTGATCTACACAAAGTATATCTACACAACAAAAGTCTATCCCACTACATCAGCTTTATTAATCCTGATATACTGTACATTACTGTATGTTATTTGTCATATACCTGTACTGAAATAGGTGAATCATAATAGGCAGGGATATGAAATTCAGAGGAAAGGTTGATTGTGAATTGAAAGTGAATGTATAGACCTTTATGAACTGTTTTAACTGTAAGTTACTGGAAATCTATATTGTGTTGTCCAGACAACCTTTAATGATAATTTCCAAACTCTTAAATGCATGTTTTTAAATGCAGTGTTCTCATACTGCAGTTTAAGTGTTGGCTCATTTAGAAACATTAAGCAAAATGTAGATAAGTGTTTGTCTTGGAATAACGACAATATTTTAATATATTAAGTGAGTGGCTGGGCCTGATTCTCCATTCCATTGCACTGGTGTAACTCCACTGAATCCAATGAAAGTATAAATGCATGGTAAGACCTAGGGATTTGTAAATTTCTATTTTTTGAAAAGAACTATACATGCACGTAGCATATTGCCCTCTGTTTTGTTGGTATGGATTGAATTATTATTATTATTAATTGCAGTACTCAACAGTTCAAACTGGGATCAGGGCCCTATTGTGCTAGATGCTGAACAAAGTCTTAGAAAGAGACAATCCCTGCTTTGAGTTGCTTACAGTCTAAAATGACAAAATCAGACACAGGAAGTTAGTTTATATGCCACTTGAAATATTTTATTATACAACAAAGAGTACACTGATTTAAAAGGGAGAACAAGTAGTAGTTTGGAAAGCATATTAAGGCTTTTAAACTCTTTAAATTACAAATCTACTGTATAAATGTACCACTCTTCAGCAGGATGAGGAAACAAAAAACATAAAAAAGGGGAAAAAAACAATACTTGGGTTTTTTAGTTTCTCCTGGTAAGGAAACTTCTGAACTTATACATTTTTCCCTGCATTTTCTTTAAGGTGAAAAAGTAAGGAAGAATTCTTAGAATGGAGGAAGATGTTTAGTTGGGGAGCTGCTGTTCTTACTCTTCCTTTTCACCTTTCCAAAGAGTCATGGTCCAATCTTCAGATCCAATCAATCTGTCCTTGGTCCAGGACCCTGGATGCAAGGGCAAGGTAGCTCTAAGCCACCATTATGCCTTCCTACCCCTACTGTGGGCTGGTTTGGTCCAGGGCATAAAATGGAGTCTCCAGGCTGTTCTAACTTGTGCTGATTACTAATACTCTGCAAGGGACCTCTAAGTCAGCTGGGAATTCCTGAATAGCAGTAGCACTCAAACCATACAACAAGCCTCTGACAACAGCAATTTCAGGGAGCTGTAGC
This sequence comes from Chelonoidis abingdonii, assembly GCF_003597395.2. NCBI lineage: Eukaryota > Metazoa > Chordata > Testudines > Testudinidae > Chelonoidis > Chelonoidis abingdonii. The sequence continues at coordinate 223,983,362 of NC_133769.1, forward strand.
ATAAAGCCAGCTATGGTATGGCTCTATGACACCAACATATTTCCCCATGCTGATTAGGGCAGTTTTATTGCCCCTTGGCACCACTTGGGAAATTCTTGTGAGTTCCCAGAAGGAAAAAGCAACTCTCCCTGGATTTGATCTTTCTGACTGTGGCCCTCTCAAAGGACCTGGGAAAGACTGACCACATGGAGTTCTCAGCTCCTTTCATCCCCTCCACAAAAAAAGTCAATAAGGATCATGCAGCCCATAAACTGGAATGGAAATATTGTATTAAAGATCATTGTTGGCTTCCTCCTCCTGCTAATGCTGCAATGATTTGTACTAGAATTATTTATTTGTACATTGCTTTGATTTTCCTTTCTTTACATTCGCTCTTTTCTTTCCATTTTTGTTAGCTGTGCATAGACACACATATGGTCTCATTATCATCTAAACTTCTAAAATATTTAATGTATTTCTCTTTTTGAGCTAGGGGAGGTACTGAAGCACAAAGAGACTAAGTAATCTGGCCAAAGTAACACAGGAAATTTGTGGCAGAGTCTGGAATTAAATCCAGGTCTCCTGAGTCCCAGGTTAGTGCCCTTACTATGGGAGCTTCCTTCCTCCTCCCTTGCTGATGAAAATGAAGACAAGGAAGCAGTAAACAAGAAAGGAAAACACAAGCCCCGATCCAGAGAAGCACTAAAGTCAATACTACACTGGTATGATGCTGGTGTAATACCATTATACACCAGTGTACAAAGGTTGCAAACAAGTGAAGAGTTGTGTTTGATGGGATTTAAATAGGACTACTCACCTGCCTAAAGTTAAGCAATTACTTAAGCATTTGTTGGCGTGGGACCACAGTGAGGGAATCAGAGAGAGGAAGACATTCTAAAAGCTAGGGGGAAAGGATAGGAGGAGGCAAGAGAGGTTGCGAGACAGACAAATAATATCAAGAGAAAGTAAGAGAGAAAAAACAACTGGGAGAAGCACAGGGATATATTAATTAGTATAACTTACTATTTATATGTATAGATCTTATAAGCTAAGTATATTTTAGACAGATGTTCTGTTTTTTCCCTTTAAACAAATTCCTTCCCACTTTGTTCTACTCTAGCACATTGTCTTAGGAGAAATGTATTCTATTGTGTAAAGACTGATGACTAATTCATATTGATGAAGAATTATTTCAGGTTGCATGGAAGAGTCACTTGAGTTGCTGGGAGTTCCGGTGTTACTTACATGAATATTGTGAGGGGAGAGTGTAAGTCATTTCCAAAAGACAGTCTTAATGTATAGTGACTAATATGCAGGGGAATCAATAATTTAGGAATGTAAAAAGCTGAAGTACGTGAAAGAAAAATTAACCTCAATTTAGGTAATATTTTGTTCAACTTTTATTGACCTTAATTAAAATGCATGGAAAAACTAGCTCTGCTCTGTCAGTCCTTGGCAGTAGAATCTAATATTGATATTAAAACAGAGATATGAAGTAAGGGGTCATTTCTGATTAGGATCAGCACTTTTCTTTCTAGCTTGCTCCAGTGCACTTAGGCACTTTAAGGTTGTACATGGAAAGACAAGAAGGCTTTAAAAATAAAATGCAAATATCTCTGAAATTTACTAAATGAACTTCTCTTTGTTTTCTTTCCTTTCCCTTCCCTCCCTCCTTTTGTTTTTGTTTTGTCCACTGACATGCAGTACACAAGGCATACACATGTGTGTAACAATGAATACAGAGCATTGTATATGCTTTTGAGATATTTATTTTAGAGGAAACAATTCCCAAACAATAATCACTGTTCAAGAAATGTTAGTCATTGTGCGTCCCACAGAAGCACCCCAACTGCCCTGTGAAGGTTTTCTCTGGATCGCTGATTTTTCACAAGGGAAGGAATATTGTAGTATTTTTATCAGAGAAGGAAGAAAACAAAACAAACCCAGAAAAGAACTTTTTAATTCTTTTTTTTTTTCCGGTCTTTTTGACAAAGCTCCAAATATGAGGAAATAAATCATCAACCTTAAGGAAAGCAACAACCTTGTAAAAAAGGGTCAATATTAGGAAAGGAGGCACTGAGCAACTATCTAAAGAATGTTTAAATTCAAACATGCATTGTGGCATGAATGACTTCAGTGGATTTACACTTGATTCACACCAGTTTATGTGAGAAGAGAAGCAGACTCACTGGGTTTACACAGCATTTTTGGAAAGTTAGCTCATACTGCCCCTGTTTGGAATGTTTAGATTGTGTGTGGATCAGGATTGCTATGCCTCCATTACTGAATTTTTCTAAAGAAAAACAACGTTGTTTTACAACAACCCTGTAGCTTCTTGTGTTTAGTCTCACTTTGGTGGATTTCTTGTCAGCTAAAGTGATGCAAATATTGCCAAATACAATGTGCCAGATGAAGTTAATGGAGCGATACCAATTTACACAAACTGGGAGGGGGGAATTTTCAAAGGCACAGATGTCAATTAGGGCCCAAACTCCTATTAAAAGTCAATGGAAGTTAACTGTCTATCTGCCATTTGTCTTTGAGATCTCCCTCTATATTGTTATATGAAAATTAGCTGGACTTGAGGGTGTTTGTTCTTGTCTTTGCCCAGCTGATGTTTGCATGGTGAAAAGTCCTTTTTTGCCATTTCCACTGGTGTTGCCAGTGCCCCATTGTGCTAGGTGCTATAAAAATCACAAAGTAGTTCAGTCTGTGCCCCGAAAAGGGTGCTATATAAATAGAAAAAACAGACAGAGTGTAGGGTGGGGAGGGGAGGGATACAAAGTGCAAAGAGGTTGATCATGTAATGATTGGGAGACATGTTCAACATTTTGTTCTGTGAAACCCCATATCTATAATGGGTGGATGGTTTGAAGGATTAGGGTAAAGGGTAAGAGGGATGAGTTAGTATGCAAAAGAGAGTAGAAAAAAAAGAAGAATCAACTAAAAGCATTTTCATATTGAAAACAAATAATTGAGTATCTAAGTCAGAGGAAGCATGGCCTGGGGCTAGGAAGACTCTGATTTAATTCTCTGCTCTTCCACAGACTCCCTGTGTTATCTTGGGCAAGTCAGTAAGTCCACCATTTAGGTGCCAATAACATTCTCAGAAAGACTGCTCAGCTGTGTAAGCCCCCAAGCTGCCAAAGATTCTTCCAGTGGACATGTTCAAAGCTGCCTAAGCACTGATGGTGCCCCACAGTTAACAAGCTGCTCAGAGTCCTCACTGAAGCCCCAGTAGCCCTGAAGTGAGATTCTCAAACTACGCACTCTCCCACCTATCTCTCCAGCATGGCCTAAGAGAAGGCCTAAGACCAGATATTTATCACAAAAGATAGCTGGTCTGACCAGAGAGGTTCAGAGAGGGAGTGTGTGTGTCCCAGCCTAGTGGTTAGGGCATTTACCTCAGACTCAAATTGAAATCTCTGCTCTGGCTAATTTAGAACAGAGACTTAAACTCAGGGCTCACCACTCCAGGTCTGTGCCCTAGCCACCAAATTATTGGCTCTAATAGGATGGGTTGCTCTCACTTTCTGAGTGGATTGTGGGTTTTTTTTGTTCTTTGGTGCAGAGGGAGGTTGTGTGTATGAGAAACGCCTGGATTTTGCCTACCAGAGCATGAGCTGGCTTGGCTTAGACACCTAACAATAGGATGAGAAACCTGAGCAGATATAGCGCCTCCTTCTGGCCTGTTAGTCAGGTGCTTAGAGGCCCAGGTCAATGGGAGTTAGGCACCTTATTACTTTAGGCATCACCCCTGCTCTGCATTTCACTCATGTCTAAATAAGACAGCTTCCCACTCAGCTTATTAGATTCTGAGGCTTGCTGGCTTCCCTTCTTTAGGCACCCAGCTCGCCCCATGCATTGTATGTGGAGTCTGGGCATCTGACTTGAGGACAAGGATTCAGGTAGGTGGCAGGGCACCCAGGAGGTAGGTGTTGCAGTGCTCAGCATTACAACACCTACATTATTTTGTGGATTTGGCTCTTAGCCTCTCGGAGCTTCTATATTGGTAGAATTGGGATAATAGCACTTCCCTCCTTCAGAGGAGTCTTGTAAGTGAGAATTAATGCATTAAAGATTGTGAGGAGCTTAGGTCTATGGCAATGGAGGCCAGATAAGCTGATAGACATTTGGCATGCATGTTTTCCTAATTTGTAAATGTAAATATTTGTGTGGGCATGCAAATTTTGGGAGCACAGGTAGGCATTCCTGCTTGAAAATGTGGCTTTTCGGAGAGTAAATTTAAGTTCGGAAGAATTCGATTTTTATTGATGTAGACCAGTAAACCTTTATTTCATTGTACACACACAGATGAAAAAATATTTCCATCCATAATAATCAAAATTTCAGATAGGCAAAGAAAGAAAAAGAATGGTCTAAAATCCTCCCCTATTGTCTATTTCCTCCATAATTTCCCACAACTGGGATATTTTAAACATAAAAATTGAGGGGGGGGTGATGCTGAAAAAACATAATTATCCACATCTGTGAAAATTTCAACAAATAAAAATGGAAAAAAGCTTACAATAAACATTGATATTATCCATCAAAATTATAAAATTGAATTCTGGCAAGCCTAATAAACTCACAGTATGTAAAATGTTTAGTTGGCCCTTCAAAAGCTTTCTAAATCCACTTTGTGCATGTCTCTGTATATACTGCAACATGTTCATGGATGTAAATATTTTCACTCTTCAAAATCTACATAATTACAGAGTAAGTAGTATTATCTGTTACTGTGCATGTGGTTCATATTAGTGCTTGACATATTTACTCATCTGATTAAATTAATTATGATTTTTAGCAAAAAATAAATAAATAAGGCACATAATTACATTTAACTTACAGAGGATAGTGCCCTTTAATGCTGACTTGCATTTGTTGTGATTGTCATTTGTTCATTTGGGTTACAACCTACAATATACTACCAAAGTTACCTTAAACAGCTGGAATTACACCGTGACCTTAATTTTTAGGTACTAACAATACGAATTTAATCTGAAAGTTATTAATCACGATATTATATTAATAATTATTATATTAATCATGATGAAAAGGCTAGTAAATATGAAAATAGTGGACTAACATCAATTCTATGCACTTGATGAGTCACTTGTTTCAAAAAGTACCAACTTTTGAAGGCATCTATAATTGGAATTATGATCTTCATCCATGCAAATACTAAAAAGATATTATGCATGTCTGTGGCAGTGCCCAGGCTAAGCAATGTAATTTTTGAGTTGTTGCTAATACGGTCACTAAGATAATAAACTAAGGTATGACTGTAAATAGTACTTTCCCTCAAAACTGAGGCATTACTCTGGCCCAGAATAGAGCAGCTTAGAGCAGTGAGAAGTCCTCCAGGCAGCCTAGAGTGACTGCAGAGGACCGGCCAATCAGACGGGCTGCTGGAGCAACCAATCTGGGGCCAGAAGGACCCTATATAAAACAAGCAGCTGAGCAGAGAAGTTCAGTTGTTGGGTGGAGCTTGAGGAGTAAAATCTTGGTGTCTGGCTGGTGAGAAAAGCAGCAGGACCAGTGGAAGATCAGTGTGGGCAGGTTAAAGCCCAGGGCGATTGAACACAGAACCTGGCCAGGTCAGAAAGGGTACCAATATGGGCCTCGCTGGTCTGGTTGAAGACTGAGCCCAGGAAGGCCTGCGGAACCACCACCAGCTGCAGGTATCGAGATGGGCCCTGGCTGGTTGGTTGAAGAAGGCAGTGCCTCTGGGAAGAAGCCTAAGAGCTATGGCCCCATACCAGGGCCATGATAAGAACTCAGAAGTGTATACCTCGGAAGGGGGAACAGCGTGTATGGCTCGGCTGGAGGGCTGAGTTGCTGAAGACTGGTGAATGAACCAGTGGCCATGGGGGGGAATGCTTGCAACAGGCAGGTGCCACCCTGATGTAAGACCAGAATGAAAAGCAGGCTCACACCTAACCGAGAGAAAGTGGGCCATCCGGGAGAGGTGGGTGGGTGCCTGCCCTCCCCGCCCATGAAAAGAACTGTGTTTGCAGGCACTATCAGCCAAAGAAAAGGAGGTACCCATGGGAGGAGGGTGCTGACCCTGTTACAGTACCCATGGGAGGAGGGTGCTGACCCCATTACAGTGCCCACGCTAAGCAATGTAATTTTTGAGTTGTTGCTAATACGGTCACTAAAATAATAAACTAAGATGACTGTAAATAGTACTTTCCCTGAAAATTGCACTTTTACTGAGCAGAAGAAGACTCTAATTTTACACTCTAGAGACGTATTAGAAATACCTCTTAAGAGAAAAGTCACATGTCATCGCCCACCAATCACTGGCAACTTGTACATATTAAGCCAATCAGATTGGAAAGAAAGGCAGATGAACTACCTAATAAACAATAAAATCCAGGTAATAAAGCATTCACATCAATATGGTGGTGAGTTGGTAACTAGTGAAGGTTGATTAACAAAGGGGTCATACAATCTGATTTCTTATTCTTAACAAGAACACAAGCAGCTGCATTTTGGACAAGTTTGACTTTATAACCTCTATTCTATAGCCATATGTTTTGGCAGCCAATTTGGACAGTATAAAACTGAACAAGAGCTGGCAGCACTGTAAAGTAAATTGGAACAACATTACATAGATTAATACATTGCTAACAGTTGTACATAAACTGGAGTGTTTCTCTGCCTTGAAAAGAAAATTGTTCACATTTAATGAAAATAAATATGCTTCTCATAGCACCTTTATGTTTGGAAGACAACAGACCAGAGTAGAACACAGTAAAAAAGAAATGATAGAACTGAGCTGTAAATTACGAACCTGTCCCTGGCTCAGGACTATGTTACATGCATTTCAAGACCCCAAAACCAAGAAATTTCACTTAAAACCAGGTAAGATTGCTAAAGCATGACTGTGTGCTCAGCTATAACATCTTTTACAAAACCAAGCACCTTAAAGCAGTGTAATAAATAGTTAAGGGCATCATAACTCTCATACTGTTCACATGGTAAACATTGTTGCCTTACATCTGTTGCTTTACACTGCTCTTCTTGGATAAAGGAGTCCTAAAACAAGCAGAAACAGCTCCTAAGGAATACTGATGCAAGGGGATTCCCTGGTTGCCATATAGATGGATGAGGTAGCGCTATAGTGGGCCACACCCCAGTGGAAGAGGTGAGTCAGAAAAGGGGAAGGGAGGTGTGTCAGGGTATACTAAACCCACACTAGAGGAAAGGATTAAAGACCAGCTACTGGTTGGTGGGCACACCACATCACACCTGGAAAGCAAGCTAGACTTGGAGGGGAAGCATCAAAAGAGAGGGAACCCAAGTGTAGGAGGTAGCGAGACCTTTCATTCTCAGCTCCTAGAGAGGAGCACAGCAGAAAGCCAGATTGCTTTAGGTTTCCTGTGAATGTGAATTAGTAATGCAGGTGGCTGAAGGACCCAGGCGTGACAGAAGATCTAGTGCCACTCTTTATTTCTGTTACTTTAGTTATGTTTCTTTTGTCATGTTGAGAACTGGGACCAGGGGTCTGCTCCTCCACGGAACCCTGCTGACAATATGAGTCCCCTGAGCAGAAAGCGTGCAGATGAAGGAAGTAATCCAGGGAAGAAAACAGAGACAGATTTTAACCATTTGCTAGAGGGTTCTTTGGGGGGAACCCAGGGTAAAGATAGGAGTTTTGTTGCCCCACAGTCTCACCAAAGAGGCTAGCATGAAGACCCTAGACACAAGGACTAAAAGGACTGAGCTGATGACCCGATGTGAAGGATAGCTCTGTGCACTTGTTCTCAGCTGCCCCCCAGTCTCAAGGGCCAATATGCAACCCAAGTCAGAGCAGTGCTGAGACTTAGGGGTACGTCTACACTACGCACTGGATCGTCGGGTAGTCATCGCACTAAAATCAATCCCCGATCACTCTGCCGTCGACTCCAGAACTCCACCATGGCGAGAGGCAGAAGCGGAGTCAATGAGGGAGCAGCAGCAGTTGACTTGCCACCATCCTCATGGCCAGGTAAATCGACCTAAGATACACTGACTTCAGCTACACTATTTGCGTAGCTGAAGTTGCGTATCTTAGATCGATCTCCCCCCCCCAGTGTAGACTAGGCCTTATACAAGGTGTCAGGCAACCACTTCATCTTCTCTGAGAATACTCTGCCTATTCCTGCACCAAGTCGAGAGATAGAGGTGCTGAGAATCAAGTATGTTATTCTTATCAAGTGCAAAGAAAAGCATGTTATATTATATTACAATAGAGCCCATTGTGGTTAGGGATTACCCTAGTGCTCAGGAGTCTTGAATTCAATCTCCTGCTTTGCCACAAACTTCCTGTTTGAACACTGGTAAGTCACTTAGTCTCTCTGTGCCATCAGCTGCCTATCTGTAAAATGGGATTAATAGCACTTCCATACCTCACAGGGGAGTTGTCAGGATAAGTCTATTGAACTTGGTAAGAGTCTCAGACACTACATTAATGGAGGCCATATAAGAACCTCAAAATAGAACCAAAATTCTGGACATTTTGACAATCTTTAGTTTTTATTTTTAACAGTTAATTTCTGGCATTTACATATTGTGTGGCAGCTGCAAGCTCAGAATAAATGACCAATTTCATAGCCAATCTGCCATTCTTTAAAATGCAAAGAATATGAAAAATGGATTCCAGTAATAGATGAGGCAAAATATGACACTCCTGACAGTTATGTGCGATATAAGCAAAACAAAGAGACTGAATGAATAAATGCCGTGAGCTCATGGAAGAAGACAAGCCCCCCCGGATTCATCAATGTTTGATACAAAGACTAGTGCTGCAGGAGTCTTTTTTAAAAGGAAAGTGTCAAATGCCATCAACTACATGTTCAAACACATTATTTGGCAAATAATTTTGAGTAATGATCACATATGAGGAACATATGGTCTATTCATGTACAATTTGTGAACAAAAATAGATGTGAAATTTTTCTAATAAATTATTCCTTATACATTATTTCCCTAGCATTTATTATTGTCATGATAATGTTTATATTAGCAATTAGATATGTAAGAACTTTTGAAACAAATATTATCAGGAACCTTTTTAGGTACCAAAGTGTATGTCTGATCTTATCATGAGTAAGGAAATCTTCTCTTTAATGCCATTAGGGAATCTGTTGCTTTACAGAAAGAGATTAAAATTATGTCTTAGCTCATCAACAAAGCCTGATGACTGTGCAGTTAGTGACCTTCATAAGTAAAATGAAAGAACTTTTCAAATATGCCAAGAAACTCATCCAAATATTTGCTTCCCTACACAATGCCAGTAGATGATAAAACTGTAATGGGTATAAAAAGAGACCAAACAGTTTTGAAACAGAAATGGGTGTAAAGATACGTTCAGTTTTGTAGACAGAAATAAAGATAAAAACAATAAAGTTTAAATAAGCTGACTGGTGTATCTGTGTTAAACAGACCATACATTTAGGTATCTTGGTAAAATATAATACACCATAAATTATAGCATGAATAGCTATTACGTTAAGGGGTTTTTTTTAAGGCTATAAATTTATTCCAGTCTCTAATCCAGGACCAGACCTTGGAAATATTTGCTGAGCCTGAAAAGCATTTGCATCTATTTCTAGACCTGGCTGATCACAAATTCCCTAAACCAAGGCTTGGCTTTGAGATATATGGCTTGTTACTCCATTTTGATGTGCCAATTTTACATCAGGGTAATTCTATTGCAAAGGTTGGGGCTTTTTAGAAAAGGGTGGGACATTTGTTGCATTAATAGGTGGAAGAACCGAAAAAGACACAGGAAATGGAGTGTAGAGAGAACATGAAAGAAACACTGGGACTGGCATTGTTGGCTGAGCAAAGGGAACATGACAAGAAATGAGATATAAGAAAGAAAAGTTTCAAATTGCTCACAGAATGTTTTAGAGAATGATCAAATAGGGACATTGTGGGCAAAGAAGTAAATTTAATCAGCTGTGGTTTGGACAGTTTGAAAGGTAACCATGCTGGCATCAGTGAGACCAAAGAGGAGGAAGGTGTAGCAATCCAAGAGAAAGAAGACTACTGCATTAACCATCAGGATGGAAAGGAAGACTGTGAAAGAGGAAGCAGCAAGATATGGAGACAGATATATTCCTGTTTGCCGTAATGTTATGATTTTCTATGCAATTTTTGGCTAAAGGCTCCATTGTAGATTATGGAAGAGGTGGTGTGGAGGGGCAGATCCCAACAGGGGCTTCAGAGGTGTCGTGCCTGGTGTAGACACAATGGGTGAGAACTCCCATTGACTTCACTGGGAGCAGGATTTTACCCATTTTGGCTCCAAGAGCCCTGGAAGAGCAGACTCAGTGAGCGATCCGGCACTAGGGTATATATAGCATGCACTCTTCATTACACATGACCAGCTTTGCTGACCAGTCTAGAGGCGGGCAGTGTCATGGCCTCTCCTGCTCCTCTTTCTTCATCCGGGCAATGTAGCAAGTGCTTTCACTCACAGGAGTACAGACACAGTATAATGGATGTGTCTGTACTCCGGTGAGTCCGAGGGGGACTAGAGAGTTCATTTGCACCCTCCCTCTCAGTCTTTCACTCCCAGGCATAATCAAACCCTACATTCTCAGCTACACAATTCTATTGTAAGGCCAAACAACTTCATAAGGGCTGCTGATCCAAGATAGATATAGAACAAGAATACTTAAACATAGCTTGAAACTGTTAGATGTCAGGTGATTCAGCTGACCAGGCACATTTCTGTGATGAAACATCTGGCTTGCAGTGCAATATATTATTGAGCTCCCTTGTAATTCTGTGACAGTTTAGATAGTCTTAATCAAGGAAGGAGATCTGATATCAATAAACAGTGAGATGATATCAGAATCTGTGTGGACATATTCCGATGACACTACCAATTAACCTAGATTATGCATAGACATCCTGGGCTGGGAGTGAGGGCAAGAAGAGAATGCTAAGCTAGTTTGAATTCAGAGGTGATGCTAGGGAAGGGCAGGAATTATTACATGTCCCTCCTCACATGCCTGGGGGGGCACATTCCAGAGGGAATGGGGAGTTACAGCTGTGCTCAGGTACCTGCCACAGGTCAGAAGGACAGTATCTTGCCTGTGCTCTGAGGCTGCTTGCCCTACCCTGCCTCAGAGCCAGCGGCTCAGGGGAGGGAGAAAGGGAGGGAGCATGGAGGAACTGGGGACACACTAGAGATGGTCGTAAATACCATAGTGGGGACGGAGGGCAACATAGGCCAGGGCTAGGACTCTGGTGGGGGTGAAAACAACAACGAGTACTTGTGGCACCTTAGAGACTAACAAATTTATTTGGACATAAGCTTTCGTGGGCTAAAACCCACTTCACTGGATGCATGCAGTGGAAAATACAGTAAGAAGATATATACACAGAGAACATGAAGAAATGGGTGTTGCCATACCAACTGTAACAAGTGTAACTAATTAAAGTGAGCTATTAGGTGAGCTATTAGCAGCAGGAGAAAAAAAACTTTAGTCATAATCAAGATGGCCCATTTCCAACAGTTGACAAGAAGGTATGAGTAACAGTAGATGGGAAAAAATTAGCACACAGAAACAGTTTTTACTTTGTGTAATGACCCATCCACTCCTAGTCTTTATTCAAGCCTAATGTAATGGTGTCTAGTTTGCAAATTAATTCCAATTCTGCAGTTTCTCGTTGAAGTCTGTTTTTGAAATTTCTTTCTTGGAGTATTGCGACTTTGAGGTCTGTAATCAAGTGACCAGAGAGGTTGAAGTGTTCTCCAACTGTTTTTTTAATGTTATAATTCTTGACATCTGTTTTGTGTCCATTTATTCTTTTGGGTAGAGACTGTCCGGTCTGGCCAATGTACATGGCAGAGAGGCATTGCTGGCACATGATGGCATATATCACCAGATGTGCAGGTGAACAAGATTCTGATGGTGTGGCTGATGTGATTAGGTCCTATTATGGTCTTTCTTGAATAGATACGTGGACAAAGTTGGCAATAGGCTTTGTTGCAAGGACAGGTTCTTGGGTTAGTGTTTTTGTTGTGTGGTTGCTGGTGAGTGTTTGCTTCATGTTGGGGGGCTGTCTGCAAGCGAGGCCTGGCCTGTCTCCCAAGATCTCTGAGAGTGAGGGATTGTCCTTCAGGATAGGTTGTAGATCCTTGATGATGAACTGGAGAGGTTTTAGTTGGGGGGCTGAAAGTGACGGCTAGTGGCGTTCTGTTAAATTTCTTTGTTGGGCCTGTCCTGGAGTAGTGATTTCTAGGTACTCTTCTGGCTCTGTCAGTCTGTTTTTTTGCTTCAGCAGGTGAGTATTTTAGTTGTAAGAATGCTTGATAGAGATCTTATAGGTATTTGTCTCTGACTGAGGGGTTGGAGCAAATGCAGTTGTATCTTAGAGCTTGGCTGTAGACAAGGGATCGGGTGGTGTGAGCTGGATGAAAGCTAGAGGCATGTAGATAAGTATAGAAGTCAGTAGGTTTCCGGTATAGGGTGGTGTTCATGTGACCATTGCTTATTAGCACTGTAGTGTCCAGGAAGTGAATCTCTTGTGTGGACTGGTCCAGGGTGAGGCTGATGGTGGGATTGAAATTGTTGAAATCACGGTGGAATTCCTCAACGGCTTCTTTTCCATGAGTCCAGATGCTGAAGATGTCATCAATGTAGCACAAGTAGAGTAGGGACATTAAGAGACGAGAGCTGAGGAAGCATTGTTCTGAGTCAGCCATAACAATTTTGGCATATTGTGGGGCCATGCAGATACCCGTAGCAGTCCTGCTGACTTGAAGGTATATATTGTCCCCAAATGTGAAATAGTTGTGGGTGAGGACAAAGTCACAAAGTTCAGCCACTAGGTTTGCCATGACATTATCTGGGATACTGTTCCTGATGGCTTGTAGTCCATTTTTGTGTGGAATGTTGGTGTAGAGAGCTTCTACATCCATAGTGGCCAGGATGGTGTTTTCTGGAAGATCACCAATGGATTGTAGTTTCCTCAGGAAATCAGTGGTGTCTCTAAGATAGCTAGGAGTCATGGTTTTTTCATGAGGTTGATGGATTTCCACTTCAAACGGCTAAATGCAGGATCAGGGGCTAGTGGTGTGGGGGGGTGTTTGGGGAAGAAATGAACCCATGGGGGATGGGAAGGCTCAGGGAGGAAGGAAGGGGGGCCACCGTGGACACTGGGGATGATCATGGGGATCGCTGGTGGGAGTATGGGGGGCAGCATAGGCCAGGGCTGGGAGTCTGGTGCAGGGGGGTGGCCGCAGCAAGGAAACAGCCATGTGGTCTGGATGGATGGGCAGGTGTCTAGGTTTTTTTTAAGATTGAAACAAAGAGAAGCACTAAGCACCTCTCTGGCTTGTAGGAAAAGAGTGGGGTAGAGTCTGTATGTAGTGGTAGCCCAGGGGGAAATGCTCATTCACTCCATTGCCCTCCCAGAATCCCAGGTCAGAATTAAAATACCCTGTATTTCCTCCTTCACATGATGAATCCCTTAGGATTAATTATGGTAGGACCACAATTCCCAGGGACTTTCTGTTCATGCCATGGTGTCTGCAGACAAGTGAACTTCACCTTGCTAAGGCCCCTACTATTGGGGTTATCAAGAGCAGCTCAAGGCCATGGGCCAGCTGAGTTCTCTTGGCTGGGGTGTAACTGCTTGAGCTCTCTGGTTGGATGCTCAAGTGGTTTGAACTGGGACTTCCTAACATACCCAGTGCCCCTTCCTTGTTTCCTTGCCCCTTTTCTCAATGGGCAGGTCTAAACTAGGAGAATAGGCAGTGTTTAAAAATGTATTTGCTAACATGCTTCAACTATCACATTTTTCAGTGCAATCTATTTTCTAGTCTAGACAGGATGGGTCAATGTCATATCCCCACATTCCATTCTTCCATCAGATATAGGCTTTAAAGAGGGAAATTGCTCCATTGTATAGTAATCAGTACTGTAGGTGTGTTTTCCAGCAATGTGTCTTTTGGTTTTCATTATTCACCTTCTCTCATAGCTTTGAGATAGAATCAGTTGCCGACTACAGACTCCTCTGAGAGGCACAAACCCCACTCCTGTTTTGCTGGGAGTGTGATTTGTATCTAATGCTGGAAGAGCTGTACAGCATGTTTAGCTGATGGACTGCTTTCACGCTATGCCATTAGCAGCACATTCTGAGGTGCACCTCATTACATATTGTCATAAACAGATAGTTAAGGGTTAATGTCTCTTTCACCTGTAAAAGGTTAACAAACAACACCTGACCAGAGGACCAATCAGGAAACAAGATANTTTTTGGGTTTTGCTTTGTTCTCTCTGAGTCCTGGAAGGGACTAGATGTGCAACCAGGTTTCTTGCCAATCTCCCTGCTACAATCTCTTATATATTCAGAATAGTGAGTATTGAGTACAAAGGCGGTTATAGTCTTTTGATTGTTTCTGTATTTGCAACTGTGTATCTGGCTGGTAGAGTTTTAATTTGTATTTGGCTGAAAGTATTTTAAATTGTATTTTTGCTTTAGAAGACTTTTTCTTCATTGTCTATAAGCTGAAAGACCCTGTAATATTACATCTTGTATTAACAGAGATTTCTTATTTTTTCTTTCTTTTATTAAAACCTTCCTTTTAAAGACCTGTATGATTTTTTCCGCAGTTGAGGCTCAAGGGAATTGAGTCTGTACTTACCAGGGAAGTGGTGGGAAACAGGGAGAAAGAAGGAAGGGGGAAGGGGGAATCCCTTTGTTTAGATACATGGAGCTTGAATCTGTATTGCCTCTGGGTGAGGTGGAAAGCCTCTGTTTTAAGATTCAAGGAGTTGAATCTCAGTGATCTTCCAGGGTAACCCAGGGAGGAAAAGCCTAGGAGAGGCACTAGTGAGGGAAAGAATTTACTTTCCTTGTATTAGGATCCAGGGAGTCTGGATCTTGGGGGGTCCCCAGGGAAGGTTTTGGGAAGACCAGAGTTTATCCGGCATTCAGAGTCCCGATTGGTGGCAGCGTATCAGATCTAAGCTGGTAATTAAGCTTAGAGGAATTCATGCTAGTACCTCATTTTTTGGACGCTAAGGTTCAGATTTGGGAAAGAATACTATGACACATATGTAAAGTCTTTTGGCTGAAGAGGTTTGGACAGGTCAGGTGGTTTGTTTGCATTAGCACTCTGGTTTCTGTAGGTCTACACCATATGCGTCCTATGCTCATAGTAGCATTTTGGTGGTCTTGCTAGTAACAAGAGAGCCACTTCCAGCTCACATTGGAAATACGGAAAGTAGCATTGATGGCAATGTTTTCACTGCAAAAAGTTTGCCAAGAAAGGATAAGGACAAATTGTTGTTAGCTGCTCTCTACCACCAGGTGCAAAGTGCACAACAGGTGTGCACCAGTCCTGAGTGTCACCTTACTGCACCCATCCCTGCAGTGGCTGAGTGTTACATGGATACATACTTCATTATTATTTCTATTACAATACATGGATACCTAATAGGGATTTATACGTTACAAACTCTGAAAATACTGTATATAGAGTGGGGTATTAGATGGTATGCTGTATTGTATACAGTGGTGGGTTGGAAGGTATGACATATTGTGAACCTGTGGAGTATTGGAAAGTATGCTATACTGTATTGTATACAGTGAGGTATTGAAAGGTATGGCATATTGTTGCATTTTGAAAGCTAGAAGTATAATCAATCTGTTGTAATTCCACTAAATCCAATGAAATTACACCAGGGGTAAAATTGGCCTAGTAGATTTAATTCTTTTTCTGTAGTGCTGCAAAAATATATTATGTCTTGCATTGTTCCAGAAATCCTCAGCAAGCATAGTTAGTTATTGTTTGTTCCCTGCACTTTAGTGTAACAAAAACTAAAATTAAAAGAGAAATTTAAGGCTTAAGCCATAAAGCACGCAAGTGAAATGTATAATTGAAATGACTGAGCAACACAATAGGTGTCCAAAAGCTGGGCTGCTAAGGAGAACCTGGTGTCTGGTGGCAGTGATGGTTCTGCTGCCTTCTGCATCTGCCATCTACTGTGCTGGAACTCACTGTGTGGCATAAGGGAAAGCAAAGGCTTCTTGGAGGCAAGAAGAAGACAGAGCTAGGCTCTTATATACCCAGTTCTTAGCTGGCTTAAGGTCCTTAGGGGATCTTTCCACTTGGGCACAGTGGAGAATTAAGCCCAAATCTCTGAAATAGACCAGAGTAATGGATCACAAGCATCTTGGCCTGGTATCCTCATTTATATAGCTGTTGTTACAGGAAAATGGTCTCTTACATTTTTAGCCCATGGCTGGTCTTTTAAAACAGGTAATACAGAAGTAAAGATGGATCAGCTATCTCTATGGTTTGATGGGGATAAAGCAGTTCAAGGGCATAAAATTCTCATTCACTTTAGCAGGGTTCGAAGCCAGCTAAACAGCAAATCAATGACACACTTTTGTGCACTGTCTGAGGAAGACCTTGCTAATTTGCTTCTAAGTCACCATTCTATTGTCCAATTTGCCTGGTGCGCTCCCTGGACAAGCTCTTCCTAGAAGCATCCTTCGCTGCCTGCTTGCACGCTGTGAGACAGTGTACGTTTCTTGGCAGCCATCTTCCATTGAATTTCTCTAAACTACAAAGTGCAGATAGAGTGACCATATCTCTGAGCAGCTTCAGGAATTTTTCTGGGAAATGCGAACTCCTTGGAGTGCTAAGCTGCTGCTATTATTCAGAGCTTTCGCCCTAATGGAAACACTTCCATTTCGTGCTGCGTGATGATCTGCTGCAATCTTTGCCACTAGAATCAGGAAAATTCCTTGACATGGCCTATGACGTTAATATGCATCTAGTGTGCTAATATAAATCATTTGTTATCTTCATGGTTGGGAATGTGAATGAGGGATAGGACTTCACTCCAAACAGTGTTTTTTATTAAAATAAAGATGGATTATTGTTCTATCAAAACCTTACTTGGTTTGGCTGTAATTATAAAGTAGTATGCAGTTGTGTTGGCGTTGTCTTGGGATTATATTTACTCACAAGACCGAGTCTGGCACTTTATTCCAAGGTAGCAGTGAGCACACCAAAGAAACAAATGATGGAATGCATAAGAATTTCTATGAGTGCTCTTTTTTAAAGAATCTCAAGTGTCAGAGCCAGCAACATACAAATCGGCCTAAATGCTAGCCATATATAAGGACAACTATCTTAAGATTTTTAATGCACGTACAAAACATACAATCACAGTTTTCTTCATGTGTAGCTCTCTTTTAGAACACTCTCCATCTGCTATTACACAGTATCGTAAAACATGACCTCAACAGTAGCACTAGAAACCAGAACTCTTTTGTCTCATGAGCATCTACCTTGAACCCTGCTGCATACCACCATAACCTTTAAATTGTGCCCCCTACTATCAGCAGTTACTAGTTGCCTATGTTTGAATGAGTCACACATCTATATATTAATCATTAATCCTGTTTCAGCAGGAAATAAAATCACTGTGTGGGGAGAAGGCAGATAATTGTATATGGCAATATAAAGGATCTCTTGAAATAAAATTAGTTAAGAGATGGGAGCTGAAACCTAAACCTGTACACCCAGCAAAGCTAATACAATATTCCCTGAAAGACAGTATAAAAGGCATTTTGCTTCAAGAAAGGGATAGAGATTCAGTCGCTTCCCAGAATAGGTCAATTTGCAATGGATAGTAACATAGCTAGTAAGCTAATAATAGTTCACATCTGGCTACATCAGAGAAGCTGAGGCTGTAAATGAGAAATTCCAAAAAAAGGAGGTCCTTGATAGTGGAGATTGACCTGTGATGTAGCATGTCAGAGAAAGCCTGTGACGGGGTTCCAACTCACCAGCGCTGGTGCCTCCCACTGATTGCTCCGGGAATTAGCTCTTCTCAGCCATGGAGCACCCTTGACACCTGGTGTCTCACCCATCACCTGCTCTGCTGCCCTGGGACCCGCGTTGCTCCCTGCCCAGCGGCATTCTCTTCAGGACACTGCCCTCCAGCAGTGCCCACTACTCCAGTCTCACCCCCTCCCAGGGGCAGGAGAGGGTTAACAGCACTCCTCCGTCTTGCACCTGCCTCACTGGCCAACCACAACCCCAAAGTCTAGCCCTTCAGCTCAAGGCAAGTTGCAGTTTGTTTTGGCCACACTCCTCTGTGGCCAGGTGCAATGTAAAGGGGGCGAGAGGGGGACACAGGCCCACCCGCTATTCTGGGTCTCAACCCAGAGACCCTCTAGTGGTAGCCTCTTTCTGCCCTCCTTCACTCCCCTCTTGTCCACCTATTTTTCCTGGGCCACTTCCCTTTCAGCCCCATGCACCTTCTCTACCCTTTTTAGCAGGGGTTGCAGCCTGGCAGGTAACTGGGCTGGAGCTCTGCTCTGCTCCCCCAGAGCCTGCCCAGGACTGCTCTGTCCAAGGTGCTATCTCTTTACCTCAGGAGCCAGTCCTCCTCCCTTGCTAGTCAGGGAATGACCCCCTTCCCCTTGGATAGGCCCGGATTGGCTGCCTCTCCCCTTGCCTTGATTGGCTCCACAGGCCTTTGCTGATTGATGGCTGGCCTGTGCAGCTTCTTCTGCCTGTTCCAGCCCTTTTTCTCAGGGGGTCAAGCAGTCACCCCACAACAGAGTGTGATATAGCAGGGCCAGAGGGCAGCAGGACAGTCATCGATGGGAGATATGTAAGCCCCAGGATGATGAGAGCCTTATTCCCTGTAGAGGGAAGAGAGGCTGCTACAGATTAACTAGAGCACCTGAAACCTATTAAGCTAATTAGAGCACCTGAAGTCAGTCACCTGATAAAAAAACCCTGCATCAATCAGACAGTTGGAGGAGTTGAAGCAGAATGGTTTGGTGCTGGAGCAGAGAGCAGTCTGGAGAAGTGCTGTGGCGGGCCAGAAGACCAAGACCCTAGGTAAAGGGAAACCCAGCTTGTGCAGAGCAGAGGGTCTCTACAGACACAAGGGGTTGGGAGAAACTTGGCCCAAGTGGAGAGAGGGCAGGAAGCCCCACAAGCTGAGGGGCCGGAGAGGGAAGTAGCCCAGGGGAAAGAATTGCTAGTTCAAGTGGCTTACCACTATCCCTAGGATCCCTGGGCTGGAACCCGGAGTAGAGGGTGGTCCTGAGTCCCTCCTTCTCCACTCCTCCAGGACACTAGTGGAACAGTTGATACCCCAGTTCACAGGTGAGAAATGGTGCTCTGAATTCCCACAAGAGGAGAAAGCACAGGACCCATCATAATAATGCCGGCAATTTGCCACACGAGCCATAGGATTTTAACAGGCTAGAGAAACTGACAGATGAACTTTAGCTATGTCTAGATGGTATAGATAATACTTAGTCCTGCCTCAAGTGCAGGAGACTGGACTAGAAGATCTCTTGAGGTCCCTTCCAGTCCTTCACTTCTATGAGTCTATGAATGTGAGCATTATATTTGATGATTTATGTAACTTCAGTGACCTGGACACTCAGCAACAAGACTTACATATACCTGTGTTTTTTCTCACAGTATTCTCTTGATTTTCTAATAAACTTAGTTAGCTTTAACATGTTCAGGTCTTATACAATTCTGAGGGGATTTACTACTGTCCATCCTTGAAGAAAAGGAAAATAAAATTCTGTTCTCTGTGGAGTAACAGAAAGGAGTTATGAGGAAGCCTAAACTGGAGTCTTCAGCCAGGCATAAGGCAAATGGCTATCCATTCCCCAAGATGTGTTACCAAGATGTTGTCTGAACCCACAGAAAGCCTGGTGTGTATGGAGTGGGATGGAATAGGGATGGAATTTTACACAACAAGGGATGGAGGCAGGGTAGATATGCTGAAAATGCTGTTTAAATTACTCCCTTCAGATTGAGAGCCCTGCTTAACTATGGGCATCATACATGTGGCATGATCAAGTTCTGAATCCCTGTGAAAATCAATGCCACAGACAGTATTGTCCATTTTTAGACAGATTCATACTCATCTAGATATAGATATAGATAAAGATATCTATAACTCTCAGTGGAGGTGATGCCCAGATAAAAGTTTCAGTAAATTGAAACAACAGCTACATATAGATTCCCTATTACATCAAAATGGAATGCTTATGTAATTAACCTAATCAATCCTTTTTCAGGATCAGATCAACATAGAAAGGACTGTATCTTATCCATAGTTGGACCCCATGAGGGTGGAGGGTCCCAAAGCCCAGACTCCAGCCCAAGTCCAAATGCCTACACAGCAATTTTTAGACCAGCAGAGCAAGCACTGTGATCCTGAGTCAACTGAACTGGGACAGCCGCTTCATTCCAGTGCAGGCATTCCTAAAATGGCCCCAATATATGTTAACATATGTATTACCAATATGACTATTTACAGTCTGAGGAAGCATTCTTAATACATTAAGAATACATTACTTACTTTTCTTTATATGGGATTCTGCTCTCATTGTCTGATTTTATTTTTATCCATGATCATTTATACATCATGAAATATCATTTAAAAGGAAAAAACAATCCTATATTATGCAGCAAAATAACTGAAAACATAGAAGAAAAAAGTAGAAACATTTTTAATCAGATCTTTGTTCAAACACATGTAAAGATCAATCTCCTACTTTGCCCATTTACACAAAGGTAAGAGAAAATCTTTGCTAATGAGTCCTGTGATTATTACCATTGAGTTTGTTTAGAAGAATTTCACATATGTGAGTGCATGAAGTAAGCACACCAAAAGAAGCATCAGCTCGAATAACAGCTTTTTCATCATCCCTAAATCAACAAAATTCTGACACCGCTTTGCACATCTGAGTTACATCATTTTTAGGTTCCCCCTCCCCAACAGATGAAAGCTCTCACACCAGAGGCTACGCTTGCAAAAGCTTGTTCATGTGTGATATGAAACCCTAATTGAAGCATTGTCATGGATTACATGCATAAGATTAGAATTCTGCTGCCATCAAGAGTATTTTTCCTTCATAGCAGGTCAAAGACATTAATAAAAATTAGATTATTATCATGGCACATTTTAGCTGTAGAAAAAAGCACATCAGCTTCCACATGCTTTACAGAAATCTCTCCAAATATCAAGCTACTGTTTACTTACTAATTGATTGTTATGGCATTAAGCCAAACTATTTGACCCATAGATTGATGTTGTTTGTCATTTCTTTCAGAGAAATGCTCAGTGTGGTCACTGTAGTAATTCTAATAATCTACAACAAGGTGTACATCATGTTTTCTTCATTTTTAAACCCCAATTTTTGCAGGCTTATTTTTCTTTTGCAAACAGAAATTTCACATAACAAGGAGCTATTTCCAGACAAGTTAACTAATGTGATCTTTTTCTGTCCTGGATCCCTGTGGATCAGTTGAATGGCTTCTATTTCTATTGGACTTTACAGAGAAAATTGAGTGGATGCACAGCAATTTCATTCAAACCACAGGAGCAGTAACAATGCTGGAGGGAATAAGCAACTTATTTCCACTGAATACATTTCATCTGGGGTCACTTTCTTAGCATCTTCTTTTACTGAGTGTATTGAGTAAGCTTTGCTAAAAAAAACATCTGTGAGATGAACCTTGCTCTTCTTAGCTGGCTAAAACCATTAGAAATTGCTTGAACTCATTTTTGACAGAAATTGTTGATGTCTCCCCTGAGAGAGTGCAAATTTCTGAAACTCTTAATTCCATAGTCTAGCCCTTGCTTGGAGAGGAGGTGGGGGAGACTGGATAGCAAAAATCACACCAAGTAATTCCTAGTCCTCAATCTTCCTTTCCTGGGGATAGTTATTGAGAAATGGTGGCTGGCCAGCTGCAGCGACATCTGACTTCCTTTGATTTTTTTGGCTCTTTATCAGTCAGGGTTCACACTCTGCTGTGGCACAGAAACATTATTGATCTTCTCAATGTTTATATATCACCTCAGGTCAATGGACAGAGGACAGACATCCCTGATTGATATTACTAGACCTGCCGTCAGCCTTTAACATTGTTATTTGATTATGGAACCCAGAGGGAGGGATGGATGGAATTGACTTCACACAGAGCACTGTTTTGGTGTCAGCAAGGATGAAGGTCACAGGGGCACTGCTTGATAAATGTTCTTTCTCCCTAAGGGTTAGCAGCTGTGGAGTTCCATATGACTATCTTGTAATCACTCTTGTTCAGTATTTATGTGAAACCACTTAGAAAGGCTGATGAAGAGGTATGAGCTGTAATGCCGTCAACATAACAATGACACTTTTTTTAATAGACCATGGTAGAGTTGTTTCCCTGCTCTCCTAACATCTGGCAAAGATAGGACCTGGATGAAAGCCAACTGCCTCTGGCTCAATACAGATAAACTGTCAGTGATGCTGGTCAGCTATGGAAATGGTCAAGGAATGTCCCCTTCTTCAGTTGAAGGTATCTGCGCACCTGTCATCATAGACTCAGTATTTTATTGGATTCTTCCTCCCTGCTCCTTGATGCCCAAATATCAGCAGTGACCAGGAATGCAACCACTTTCCTCACATCCAAACCTTACCATGACAACACATCGTTTTGTCAGCTCAGAGCTACTGCACCATACTGTAACTGGGGCTAACCTTTAAGACCACTCAAATGCTACAGCCGGTACATCATGCAATTATATGCCTTTCAGGTAGAGTGGACCAGAAAAAAGCACATCTTACCTTGTTCCATATCCTCCACTGCCTGCTAATTCTCTTCTGCGTGAAATCCAAAGGGCTTCCCATGACCTACATGTCCCTAAACTATCTGTGTCCCAGCCATTTCAGAGACACCATTTCCCTTGTATGCAGTCATTAGATTCAGAGGGAGCACTTGGGCTAGATACCCTTTGGTGAAAATAGAGGTAAGTGGAGGCAAGGCATTGGCATTGACAGTCCCTCACCTCTGGAATTCAGTCCCATCAGAAATATGAAAAATCTTGGGCCTCCATCAGAAATATAAATAATCTTTGGGCAAAAGATATGACACAACAACAGCAGGTGCTGGATCCCCGCAACATTTAAAATGGTGACTCCAGTATTCTGAGTGTCATCAAGGAATCTGGCTGCTATAGAGGTCACAGATTATTAGGACTCCCACCAACATACCCTTTCATGCGATGCTGTTTGCTTCTTTCTAACTTTTGCAACATATGTTAAGACAAGATAATTATATGCACTTTACAAATCTTTATTATAAAAATAATTAATAATAGTTTCCCTGTGTCAGATGTAGAGTTACTTCCTTGTAAGCACAGATATATATTTATTAACCAAGTTTATTGACTGTTCCTCTGAAATTCAGTTTCAGACATAGCCTTCCGGAGTAAGCTGTACAATGCTGGTGACCATAACATAACATATGGTGGATACTGTTGCCTCAGAAAGAGTGCAGAGCAGAGCAAAAAGGATCTAACCAAATGAAATATAAAGAAAAGGGCATTGGGATTATTTTTATTGGAAAAGAGGGATCTGAAAGACCATGCAACAGAAGTTTCCAAAATAGCAAGACAGACTGCTAGCATAATGTACACTAAGATACATTGTTCATACCAATAATAGGTTAAAAATCCATGGAATATAAATCCAAAAATTAGGAACAAAAATAAAATGCAAACAACAATTTCATGAATAAGCTCATGAATATAAGGACTAAGAGTAACATTTTCAAAATGCTTAGGAAAATGATCAGCCAAAAAGTATATATGAATCTCTAGGAAATGTGGATTTTTTTTTTCCCCTGAGGAAGGAAGAGTCTGGTGAATAAGCAGTGAATTGGGATTCAGAACAGCATAAATAGGCAGACAAATTGGACCAGATGGCCCTTTTCTTTTTCTGTCATAACTTATGTTCTTGGAACCTGCAGAGCCTAAAAATGATTCAGGAGACAAAATCTCTTTCCTTCCTTAATTGCCAATCGTTGATGCTTCTGGCTTTACATGCACCTTTACCCAGCCCCAGTAATTACTGAACATGAAAACACATTCCACCTTATGCCTTATGTGGGAGGAATTGGTTTACAAGGATAATCAGTTCAAATCCAAAATGACAAAGAAGTAAGGAGTGGGCTGGGGTATTAGATACAGCACTTATCAAGGGATGGTGTATAAAGAATACCACCCTGGGCATAGTCCTGAGAATCACTGTGAGGCAGAGACACCTTTCTAAGGCAGAGTTCCCTCCTTGTTTCCCCCTAGTTCCGAGGTAGTAGTATTTTGCTATTGCTTGCAGTACACATCACTATCTGTAACTGTTGTTCATAATACAGGGTATGCCAGCAGTTGCTGGGCAGCACTGGCTGAGTTCTCGTGGCTCATTGAAAAGTTCTAAAGCTAGATGCCATCAGTGACCCACACATGAAATGCTCTATGTCTATTTATCAGGAAATAACTCTTGGATCTGTTAGAACACTCGAGGCGCTATGTACAATGATCACCCTTAAAAACTAGCTCATTTTGCATAAGGTAAATGGATTTGGCCAAATTTTTCACAAAAAAGGGCCTAAAGTTAAGCTCCTAAATCCACATTTAGGTGCATAAGGGTGGGAGTTTTAGAAGTGCCTAAGGCCCAGATCCTCAAAGGCAATGAAACCAATGGGAGTTAGGCACTTAAATAACTTTGAGGATATGGACCTAAGTGTCTTCGGAGCACAAGTCCCACTGAAGTAATTGGAGCGGTATTGCAAATTCCAACTTGAGGCACATTCCTATGGAGTTAAGAGTCTAACTTTAGGCCCCTATTTTTGAAAAATTGGGGCATATTTACCACAATATTTGAAGTATTCTCTGTATTTCTCTATTGTGTGCTTACTTTGGCAATACTGCAAATACTGAGGTAAGCTGTTAGCTACTAGCTAGGACATTGTCTAAGGCAGGGATAGTCAATAGGCAGACCGTTGGTCAAATCTGGACCACCAGAGGCTTTTGAACGGACCCTCAAATCCTTTTATTTACCTATTATCATTATTGTTATTTTTATTAAATTGCTTTCTCTGGAGTCTGGACCTTGACTATACCTTGACCGAGAAATTTGGACCTTGACAAAAAAATAATTGACTACCCCTAGTCTAAGGCAACTGATAAGTTTTTAAGAGTAAGTCATGTAGATGATAATAATAGTTAATAATAGTAATAATAGTAATAATTTTTAAAGGTGATTTGGTGACGCTTCTGCCCAGGTGCCTGAATTTTATTGTCATCAGTAAAAAAGCTTTTTTGGTGAAACACTAGTTGGCATGAGATGGATTAGCAGGATGGATGAAGGAGATCATGAGTTAGCTCTCCTATAAGACGCCATAGCCTTTTTGTCTTGAAAATAAAGAATGATTAACATAGAGAAGAGTTGTTGCATCTGACAAAGTCGGTATTCACCCACAAAAGCTCATGCTCCAATCCGTCTGTTAGTCTATAAGGTGCCACAGGACTCTTTGCTGCTTATAAAGAAGAGTATCATCTGTCCATGTGCCATGTAAGGTTTTTCAGCTTGCTTCTCAAAATATGTGTCCAGCTGGCTCCAATGCAAAATATGGGTACCATTCCAGAACCCATTGTGTTAGGCACCTAGAAGTTGTATTGACATCCCTATGGATATAGGTTACTGGTATGTTTAATAGTGTATTGCAGTTTAGGATGCTCTTTTTCTTTCCTCATTGTTATACAGAGCCACTGACAAATAGTGGATTATAGCACTCTGTAGTTTCACCTTTTGAACCTTAAATTTACATCTGGGAGACATAAAAAAAAAAGAAAAAAAATTTGGCCTTGCCCCTAGTTAACGATGTGCATTTACCATTTCTTCTCAAGATGTGGAATTACCATCCCAGCAAACAGTTTGAAAAAGAGAGACAAGAAAAAGATACTGGCCTACACATTTTGCAGTCCCAACAGTATCAGTGGAGTTCAGCCAACTGAAACAAGCAGAGAACTTGGCCAATAATCAGAACTGTGCAGATTTTGCACCAAGAACATTTCTATAAAAAAACACAGAATTTTGTGGGTGTTCAAGAATAAAATTTTCATAGGGAAAGATTAAAATCTATTTTTAAAAATATCTGTCAAATAATTTGCAATGTTGGCAGAAAGATCAATTTATTACCAGCAAAATTACCTTTCATTTTTATGGACAACATTGAAAATCCAAGTTTAAACTGAAACCACAAAATGGTTCATTCATTCAGTCACTAAACATAGAATTTATTGCTGGTTTTGCAGTGCAAATTTATTATTACAGCTCTCCTAAAATATCTGTAGCTGTGATCACTTGGACTGAAGCATATTTCCTTAATTTTTTCTTTGCTTTCCACAAGGATTGTCCCCCTGTAGATAAAAATGACACTTCTGCATTATGCACTCTGGTTTGCAAAGCAATCTTTATCTGGCACTTATACTCTGTTGAGCAGGCATAACACCTTATGAGCTGGCATGCTGCCATCCTGACAGATGGGTTTGAGCATAGGTGTGAGGCAAGCTGGAGAACAGTATGTGCACTGGGTTTGTGTGCTAAGGGCTAGATTCCCCTCCCAGGATACTGAAAGGGCAGTCTGTGCAGATTCTAAGTACTTGATGATGAGGGGATATGCCATCATTACCCCATCTTGGTTTAGATTAACTTTGGGTATCCTGAAATAGCTTCTAAAACTATGTTAAGTGAGCTTTTGACCTTTGTTAAGTCACGATTAGAGGACAAAGAGATGTCACCCCCTTTTGGCGCTTTGCTGGAGGCACTCATGAACCTCATCCAAAATGCTTCTGCAACACAGCTGAGCTCCCTGCCAAAAGACAGAGCATGACCTTCCATAAGCTTCTACATCACAGAAGCCGGTCTGCTCAAATAGGCTTTAGCAGTATTTTACACTATTGTATACTCAGTTAAATCTGTTACACAAACTAAATGGGAAAGAAATATCACCTTCTTTGATTATCACTAAATAGTTCACAAATTAACACTGAACTGCAAATGAGGAAATAATGTGTCTCTTTGAGGAAACCATATGCTTTGTGTTTTAAAGTATGTGATGGAATAGTTAATGTACAATGAATGCCATCTGCTGACTAATATAGAGTATTTACAAGGGCAAATAGTCCTGATAACTGTGCTTGGTAAATCACTATTGATACCAGACACTTCTGTGTTCTTGGGGAACCAGGGTGAAGTATGCAGCCTGACTCATGAAAGACTCGCCCCCACACCCCTCAGCCTCTGCTTAAACCAAAACACATCAGAGAAAAGAACTTGCAAAGAGCAGTGAAGGGCGTTGGGAGACACACCTAGACCCCTCCTGACAAGGGTGACAAGATTAAGACATCTCCATTAGCATACAGAATAAGATCAGAGATGACTCCCTAGCTCATCTGATGAAGATTGGCACAGGAAAGAATCTCAATTTCACATACAGAATGGAACAAGACCACACTGATTCCTGGAGAGAAATGCAGGGCAACTGCATCATGGGATCTCTGCTCCCAGATGCTAATGAACCTGGTCATGACAACACCCAGCTCAGCAATTCAGACCAATTCAGTAATGAAATCCTTAAATTGATACCAATAGTAAGCTGCCTAAGTTGCACTTGTGAGCTTCCCGGGAAGAAAACACCATCCCATAGCCCCCCCAGAGCGATCAGCTCCTTTGCTAGGCTAAAGAAAACCCTTGAGTTATCACTTACCTAACAACAAATCTATTGTTCTCGCTTGACAATTTTTTTCCTCTACAAAAATCCCTACTCACCCTCCAGTTAGGTCTGAGCCAGACCAAACTCTAACATCGCTCCAGCGAGACTCCTCCTACCTGACGATCGTAGCTGGGGACTCTGCCTGTCCTGCCCTCAGGACCCGCAGCTACCAGCATCATCTGGGAACCCCAACCAGTCCAGGCCTCAGGGAGTAGGTGAGATCCCTTCATTCGCTCTTCATTTTCCCTTTCTACGCTCAAGTATTAACCTTAATAAGTAGATGTGGTTTAGTCCCCTTGAGTTATCAACCAGTATTCAATAAATAACGTTATGGTACGGTGCTTTCTCTCTCTGCTGAACCTTCCTCTTTGTGTTTTAGCTTCCGCTCATTCTCCTGCAGTGCCAGAAAATACTGTGGGGTTTGCTCATCAAGTACGTTACTGCAGACAATTGTGTGTGAAGGTGGGGATAGGGATGTGCTGAATCTGGGAACACATAAGGGAACAGCTTGAAAGTGAGCTTGACCCAGTCCATGGAGCCCATGGGCATATAAGGAGAGCATGCTGAAAGTGCTGCGTCATCCAGGCCAGTGAGTCCAGGACATATAAGGGGCAGCTGACAGTGCTGATTGACCTGGTCTGCTCAGACTTGCCCTGTTAATGTATGGTGGGTGGGTGTGTGCTCAATCTGGTTTGGAGCTGGAGAACCCAGCCCTAAGGGAACCTAGGTCCTGCAGCATAGCTCCAAATTGGGAGGGGATCTTGCAGAAAGGGAGAAGGAAAGCTCCATATAAACATACAGTGACACAAAGGCAGTAACTAAGAAGAATACAGAATCCCTCCCCCGAAAGAAACCAAATAATGAGCAATATCCCAAAATGAAGGGCAAACCTGGTACACTAAACAAACTAATGCACAGGATTGGGACAACAAGCTGAATCAGTCAGCTTTTATTTTTCGTCTCTGAAGCCAATTCTAGCTGCGGGGTTGGGTAAAACCTTACTGAGGTAGGTGGGCATAACAGTCAACTCTCATCCAGCATAAAATGTAAAAGCAATTACATCTTCTTATGGAAAAAAATAACAAACCTCTGCCTGATATAAGGCGGTCATCGGGAGCCAAAAAAATCTTACCACGTTAAAAGTGAACTGGGGTTATATCGAACTTGCTTTGATTCCAACCATGAATGTGCAGCCTCCCAGAGCACAGCTTTATTACCCGCAAATCTGAATTTGTGTTATATCGGGTCGCATTATATCAGGAGTAGGAGTGTACCTGAACAATAAGGAGTTACAGGTCACATGCAAGTCCTTGAGGAAATTGAGCTATAGTTGTGAGAGTGTTTCACAGGGCCTGAATGCAAACTGAAAAACTTGGTATTGTTTGAGGGAGTTGTCTATGTGTGTGTGAGAGAGTTGCAGCAGAAACACCACAGAAGCACAAGAAGAAAACAGCAAGGAAGCCTGAGAGACACACTTGTAGTCTAACTCTGAGAAAAAGCCAAAGAGAGTGAGCTTTTGGGAAGAGTACTGTTTGGAAAGGGTCTTGGAACTGTGAGCACAGATACTGTCTCCTGTTGTTTGGTTCCTACTGTGTTCAAAGAAATAGGACTTTGTACATTCTTTTAAATAAAAGGATTGCAGCAAAGAAATACCTGACATCCATCATCAATTTCTACTCCTAATGGAAACAATCCACAAGACACCGACTCTTGGCTAATATTCAGTCTAATTAGACGTAATTAAAAAGTAACTGCTGTGAGGTTAAATAGCATGTTAAATTTAATATTCTAATAACATCATGGGGGCATTTAAATGAGAAGTAAATCAGAATAAAATTGCTTCTACTGTCATCTGTACTGGTGCAACGTATGAAGGGTTTGGTTAAATTTCCCATAGTGCTGAGAATATTCCACATGATAAGTCTTTGTCTTTTTGGTCCTGATCCTGTAAGCCCCTATATGTGTGACATTCATATCGATGTTAGTTCTGCTCCAGAATGTTAGTGACAGTGGCAGACAGATAGGAGTTCTGCATGTGGAAGTGTTGTGCTATCAGGTCTTTGTTGTGTGTATCTTGTCTGAAAACAAACTGGGTTTATGAAGGTGCTTAAAGCAGCAATGATTTTTGA
Organism: Chelonoidis abingdonii; assembly: GCF_003597395.2. Taxonomy (NCBI): domain Eukaryota; kingdom Metazoa; phylum Chordata; order Testudines; family Testudinidae; genus Chelonoidis; species Chelonoidis abingdonii. Next base: position 224,013,086 of record NC_133769.1, read on the forward strand.
AAGGGAAAGTTTTTCTTTTTAGTCACAGGAAGAAGCACAAATGATTCTTTTTAGGAGATTATCTACCATAGAAAAGAGGCCTAAATGCCAAAGAGTAAAACAGATTATTGATTTACAATATCATCATTTTAATATCAAACTGAGTAGCAATGGAAAAAATCTAGTGCACCTCTACAGTAGGCAGGAATAAATTGATATTCAGGGACCACCTCTACGAGCCCTGGAAACAATCACACCAGAAGCAGTGACTTTCCAGATTATGGTATATCAATTTTGTTAGCTTGAGTCCTTTCTAACTGAAATTCCTTCAGCTGTATTATACCCTGTAGCTCCCACATACTTGAGAACAATATGTACCAGCTTGATGGACAAACCTCAGAAAGTTCAGCAGTTCATTTCTGGTAAGCATTCAAAAGTTTAAATTTATCCAGATCGAGTCATTCTAAAAATTGCATTGCTCATGAGCTCCCTGGTATTCTCTGGTTCTAGTAGATTGTAGTCCATTCTTTCACTTACATGCCCAAAGATAGGCCAGAATATTCTGGATTAGTAGCAATTGTTGCAGTTTAGAGCTGCATGAAACTCTGACGCTTCTCAGTCTCTTTGAGTGCAACCCCTTCAGATGACAGGTCCTGAGCTTTCTCCCTTCTGGGGCACAATCCTGTTAATCTCCTACTCTTTAGAGCAGGTTCTCAGTGTGCACTATCCCATGCAACAGCCATGATAGTTTCACAGGATTGACTGGATTTGCCTGCCTTGCAAAACTTCCTTTCAAGAGCTGTGATCAGTGTCTGAATATAGTGTCATACAATGGACTTTTCCAAAACAAAGTATTGTTTAATCTCAACAGTAGAAACACAAAAGAGAACAGGAGTACTTGTGGCACCTTAGAGACTAACAAATTTATTTGAGCATAAGCTTTCATGGGCTAAAACCCACTTCATCAGATGCATGCAGTGGAAAATACAGTAAGAAGATTATATATATATATATATATATACACACACACACACACACACACACACACACAGAGAGAACATGAAACTATGGGTGTTACCATACACACTATAATGAGAGTGATATGTTAAGATGAGCTGTTACCAGCAGGAGAGAAAAGAAAAGAAAAAAAAACACCTTTTTGTAGTGGTAATCAAAATGACCCATTTTCAGCAGTTGACAAAAGGGTCTGAGTAGCAGTAGAAGGGGAAAATAAACATGTGGAAATAGTTTTACTTTATGTAATGACCCATTCACTCCCAGTCTTTATTCAAGCCTAATTTAATGGTGTCCAGTTTGCAAATTAATTTCAATTCAGCAGTCTTCCGTTGGAGTCTGTTTTTGAAGTTTTTTTGTTTTAATATTGCGACTTCTAGGTCTGTAATCAAGTGACTAGGGAGATTGAAGTGTTCTCCAACTGGTTTTTGAATGTTATAATTCTTGATGTCTGATTTGTGTTCATTTACACAGAGACTGTCCACTTTGGCCAATGTACATGGCAGAGGGGAATTGCTGGCACAGCATAACAAGAGAAACAAAAGTCTGCATGCATGCTATCCAAACACCTCCACTTCTGGCTCTGGATGGACAGTCTGTACCCTCTCCTGAGCTCAGATGTTTACCCACTCTGAAGTTCTCTGTTTCCATTTTCCCACAGGAAGCTCCCCGAATGTTAGAGTCTGGGACTTCTCCAGGAAGGACGAGTCACAGAAGTAAACTTCAAAGGAATTGACACCTGCATTTTCCTTTTAAGTATTGGTGAATGGTGTTATCTGAAGCCTATCATCTCCCTCCTTGTTTGCATTACTCCTTAAGTTGCCATGATACAATAACAATCAAACAAACAAACTATTCATAAAATATTACAGCCATCTTCCAAGTCCTTCACAGCAGTCACTTCAATGAACCTGTGTATTTGCTGTGCTCTTCACCTACCTGTATGTTCTGCTGATTGCTGGGAGCTAGGGCTCCTTGCTGTCTGAGCAAACTCTCCTGATCACATTGGTGGATGCAGCAGTCCTACCAATCACTCATTTCTTCCTCATTATCACAGATTTCATACAGTAATAGTGGCACGTCCCTTGTCCCTCTGTGCTGTCTTATGATTTAGACTTGGCTGCTGCTCCATCAAATGATATTCAGCTACAGGCTGAGTGGTGGCATATATCACCTTAGATGTAGTAAATTTTGCATGCAAACAGCGTATTTGGCCAATTGTTTGGAAGGTCAGAATTCCAGTAAACTCCTCTATGAAAGAATACACCCACTTTTGATATGACCATACCCTGTTTGTCGCCTGTGCACCAGGACATGAATAACACATTTGCCGGTTTCTCATCCTAAGAGAATTTTTGTGGCCATCCCATTGGTGCAATAGATTCAACTCTGCAAGGTAGCCAATAACTCCTGAGAGGGGCTGGGTGCCCTAAGTTTCCAACGGCTTCATTAGGAGTTTATGATGCTCAGGTTCTCTCCAGAGGTGCTTAGAACCATTCAGGCTCCTGCAGTCTGTTATTTATTATAGAGTAGTGGGCGTGAGGCGGAGTGATGGTGTTCAAAGCACAAAAGGAATAAAGTGTCATTGCTGGATAGTGTCACTACAACATTAACCCAAATTCTTTATCAAGTTTGATTCTGCTTACCATATATAGACAGAAACAGCTTGAGTCACTGCTGTGACTCACTATCCTAAGTTATCCATCCACTTTATCACTGCTGATAAAGATTAGTGATTCCTTCACTTCTTCGGAACACAGAACTTCCCTGAAATGCAACTCTTTCCCTGAATCAAACTGACCCTTCTTAGGATTTGGGAAGACTCCCTTATTTGTCTTCCAGGTTCCCTCTCTCCAACCCCTAACAGATTCTACAACTCCCTCTGTCTAACCTTCATCTATCTTCTTCCTTTGTAACCACCAATCCTTACCACTCCCTTAAACTCCCATACCTTCCCTGATGATATTGCCACTTGCATTCTGGCTTCTCCATTCAAAGGTAAATATGTGATTTTTGGTATCCTTTGACTACAGAAACCTGGAAGATCTAAATAAGAGAGCTGACCAAGTCCATCAGACCTCAGACCCATCACTAATAAACACACAAGGCTTGATGGGATCATGAAAAAGAAGGGCTTTTGTTTGTGATAGTTCGGAGTGCAGTTTAAAGAGAAGAAATTGAGAATGACAGTAAGTGAATACCCAGAGGAAAGGAGGTATGAGAAAGGGAAAATAATCTTGTAGGGCTATGGAGTGACTTTCCAGAGGAGATTAGGCAAATTTGGACTCTGGCTGTCTTTTACAAAATGCTGAAAAAAACCTTCCTCTTTGAAAAAAGTCTTTTCAGCATAGCAAAAATGATAAACAACTTTAGTCCCCAAACAGTTGCTCCAAAAAAGAAAAGACAACTGAAACAAATCAAACAAAAGAAAACAAAAAGCTTACTTCAAGCAGAGTTTTTACCCCAAAAAGAGAGGTGCCAAAGACTCCATGAAATCCATTACAGACTTCACTATTGCCATCAATTTTGGAAGTCTTAGATACTATGGTGATGGATGGCAGTATTAAACCCTAAGATGGATAAAACCTTAAGATGTCTGATTGGGCTGCACTTACCCAGATCTTTCACTATTACTAAGACAGGCTATTTGTCCCAAGGTTTTTTGATAAAGTTATGATTTTAGTTACTTCTGCCAGCCCATGATGGAGGTGCAATGAACTTTTACAAATGATGTTCTCTACAGTATATGTCCAGCATAATGGAAAATGGGAGAATAACCTGTTCTTTTAAAGGTTACAAGCCATACAATATAAGAATGAGTAATGTGCCTTATCAAAACTAGTATTTTATTTTCTTTAATGTATATGCTATATATTCTGCATGTTCTTTAAATTTTCTGTCTTTACATACCCATAAAACACTCATGAAGGCTATTTAGCATTTTTCTAATGTAAAATAAACAATGTTTATTAAAATATTCTGTACCTTGGCTTCCCCTTTCCAGCTAAAATTTATGATTTTTGCATTTCTTGATGTGACAAAACCATACTTGTTGTCATTTTTCCCCCAGGGTAAACAACTAGCACTGATTGCCCCCTTGTATATCAAGCTTTCAATCAAGCATACTTGCCACAACATGGCAGTATCTGAAAACAAACACTGATCATTTAATTTCTAGCTAGCGATTGTCACTTTAATAAAATGACTGAAAGACTGAGTAAAGGGCTCTGTTCTTTACTTCTTGTCTGGTAGTGTTTTCTCTCTGATTTCTATCATTATGCACTCCTCAGATGTGAAAGATTAATTTATCAGTCTTGGATTCTAGCACTTCCTTCATGACCATTTATTTAATGTTTACCTCATATTTCAGCATTTCTTCTTTTTTGGATCTTTTCTTGTCTCTCTGAAAATTTCAGAATTCTGCTCAGCAGCACACAGATTGGCCAATGTATTCTCACATTTCTCCCATTTTTTCTCTTTGTTTCTCTTTTTCCTGTACACTTAGAATTCGCAAGCAACTCCCTGGTACAAGGATGCACAAAATGTAACACTGTTTTATCATTTACCTTTAAATTGTAGCTCTCCTGAAGTGCCCTTCCTATTACATGTAGCTTATTGTAACATGCAAGGTGATTGACTTGCCCCCAGAACAGCAGCAAAAAGGACTAATGTATTGATTTCCTTTCCTTTATTCTGTGACTAATTTTGACCACTTTCCTCCCTTATAATACACAGAGAAAGCCACAAGAACAAAACTCTCTCTTAGCCTCTGTGTAATGCTGCCGCAGCTGCAGCCAGCAAAAGCACTTGAACAAGAGCCCTTTCAGTATACAAGATAGGCAGGGTTATTCTCCCCCAGGGTATGGCTACACTGAAATAAGAAACTGATGGCTGGCCTATGCCAGCTGACTCAGGCTTACAGGTCTCAGGCTGTGGCTGTTCAATTGCAGTGTAGAATTCCCTGATGGGGCTGCAGCCTGAGTTCTGGGACCCTCCCGCCTTTCAGGGTCCTAGATCTTTGACTCCAGTCCAAGCCTGGAAATCTATACTGCAATTAAACAGCCCCGCAGCCTGAGAACCACAAGCCTGAGTCAGCTGTAGTTTTTTAATTGCATGTAGTCATACCCTCAGGGGCCAGCAACTTTAAAACATACACACCTAACTTTAGGCTAAAATAACCCAGATCCGTTGACCTTTACTTTTCATACATCATGTATCTATTGGGTTTCTGGGAAGTGGGTGGGTGGAATCCCACCCAATGCTAAAGGATCCCCCCCCGCAGCCTGAGGGGAGGATCTACAGGACCTCAGAACCCCACTGATTTCGGGGGACAACTAATAAAAGAACAGGGACAGGAGTGCGGTCAGAGGATCATAAGAAGGGATCCTAATGGGGACACCGAGCAGAGAACCCCGGACAGCGCCCACTGCTTTTCGAAGGCGTCAAGGGAGCCAGTGGACGCCGCCCAGAGGAACTCCGCTCGGATACGTGAATGGACTAAGGATTGGAAACAAGCCCCACAGTCACCGGAGTCTCCATCGGCCAACCTCCTCTCCCTGGTCGTGTAGATGGCTTTTTTAGCCAGGGCGAGGAGGAGGTTGACCAGAAGGTCCAGTGACTTAGTGGGGCCAAGGATAGGGAGTGCATAGAGAAGGAGGTGAGGGGAAAAGTGCAGCCAGAAATGTAACAGGATGTTGATGAGGAGCTGGTATAGGGGCTGCAACCTGGCGCATCTAAGTAAATGTGCGCCAGGGTCTCCCTCACGCCACAGAAGGGGCAAATGTCTGGGACAGGGGTAAACCGTGCCAAATACACGCCAGTGCTCATGGCCCCAAGAAGGAGCCGCCAATTGATATCCCCAGCGGGCCTCGGGACCAGAGTTAAGTACAGGCTGGCCCACCGGGGCTCCTCACCCTCCAGAGGTGGCAAGAGGTCCCGCCACTTTGTATTGGGGCGGGACACGAGGGTGAGGAAGTGAAGGGTGTGGAGCACGAGCACGTAGAGATGCTTCCTTGGCTCAGTTTGAAAACGGACCGGCTGCAGATCCTGCAGCTGGCTTGCTGAGAAGATGTGGGGGGTCCGATCAGGTCTACAGGGCAAGGGCCCGATGAAAAGGTCCAGAGGGCCCGGTGGGGGGCGGGGCATGCCCTCCCGCAGGACCCGGTCGAGGTAGGCCCAAGCAGCGGGCAGCAAAACGGCCTCCACCTCCTGTAGTACGCGCTGGGGAGTACAAGGTCTGGAGAGCCCCATGCGTTAAGCGAGTGTCAAGGGATCCAGCCAGTCTCCCCGGTCGTAGTCCAGGAGGTCTCTGACCCTGGTAGCTTCCGCCAGGACCAACCTCTGGGAGACTCCGCCACCAGCACATGGAGCTGGGGGTTGTGTAGCAGGGGGTCCGCGAGGAGATCTGCCCCCTCGGTGGCCGCCACGGACCTGGTTGTAGAGAACAGCTTCCAGGTCTGGAGGAGGTCCTGGTAGAAGACCGGCAGCCCGGAGAGGTCTCGCGGAAGACCCCTCGGATCGAGATAAAGGAGCTGCTGGTCGTATTGGAGCCCTCGGAAGCGGCACAGGAAGGTGTGCGCCAGTGCTCTCCATACCAGACTACCCACACCATAAAGAAGCCTCTGCAGTGCCTGGAGGCGGAAGACGTGAACCTGAGTGCGCAGGCACTTCAGGCCCTGCCCTCCTTCCTCCAGGGGCAGGTGGAGGACCCCTGCAGGGACCCAGTGCAGCCCTGGCCAAAAGAACTCCAGAACCACCCTCCGGAGGTCGGCCAGGAAACCTGGGGCCAGGATCAGGGTGTTGAGCCGGTACCAGAGCATGGACAGGACTGCCGAAGCCATTCCGCCACCCTGCCCTGCAAACCTTGCCAGTTCTCCGGAGGAGACGGATGCGTGGCGGAAAGGTAAATGCTGAGATAGAGCAGCGGACCCGCACTCCACTGGATGGCCTGAAGCGAGGGGGCAAGGGAGCCTGCCTGCCACCTGTCCCCGACCACCAGGCCAGAGCTCTTGACCAGTTGACCTGGGTGGAGGAGGTCGCTGAGTACACAGCCTGGCAAGCCTCCACCCGTGCCAGGTCACCCGGGTCCTGGACCACAAGAAGAACATCGTCGGCGTACGCTGACAGGACCAGCCACAGCTCCAGCTTCTGGAGCACCAACCCCGTCAACCTCCTGCAGAGGAGACAGAGGAAGGGCTCCATCGCCAGAGCATACAGCTGGCCCGAGAGGGGGCACCCCTGCCACACTCCCTGCCCGAAGCTGACTGGCTTGGTCAGGGTCCAGTTGAGCCTGACCAGACACTCCTGGAGAAAACCCACAAACTGGGACCCAAAGCCGAACGCTCGCAGAGTGCCCAGGAGATACCCGTGATCCACCCTGTCGAACGCCTTCTCCTGATCCAGGGACAAGAGGGCGAACGACAGACCATCCCTGCACCCAAGCTCCAGGAGATCCCGGACCAGATAGAGGTTATCAAAGATGCTACGGCCTGGGATGGTGTAGGTCTGGTCTGGGTGGATCACGTCCTCCAGCACGGCCCCCAGCCGCAGCGAGATGGCCTTGGCTACGATTTTGTAGTCCGTGCTGAGGAGCGAGACGGGACGCCAATTCCGTAAATCGTGGAGGTCCCCCTTCTTCGGCAATAAGGCGACCACAGCTTGCCTGCACGAGAGAGGGAGGACCCCTCTCTGCAAGGACTCGGCCCAGACGGTGACCAGGTCCGGGCCGAGGACATCTCAGAACACGCGGTAGAACTCCACGGTCAGCCTGTCCAAGCCCAGAGACTTGTTGGTGGGCATGCGATGGAGGACATCCGAGAACTCGGTCAGAGAGAGAGGCAGCTCCAGCTGGTTCCAGTCGCCCGCGCTGAGCGTCGGGAGCCCGTCCCAAAGCACTCTGCGAGTGGCAGGATTGGTCAGCTCCGGGGAGAAAAGGTGCGCGTAGAAGGTCCGGGCCCTCTCGCATATCTCCACCGGATTCGTGAGGGGGGTGCCGTCCTTCGCCAGAAGCCAGGTGACGTGCTTCTTGGCCCCCCTCCGTTTCTCCAGGGCATAGAAGAAGCGGAAGACGTGATCCATCTCCCGAAGGAGGCGGATGCGGGAGCGAACAAAGGCGGCCCAAGCCCGATGGTCCTCGAGGACCCGGAGCTCCTCTCGCTTCTCCTGGTAAGCTCCGCAAAGGGATGGATCCTCAGGGCTGGCGGCCAGACGCCTCTCCAGCTCTAAGACCTCCCGTTCCAACTGCCCTATTGCTGCATCCCTCCGTCAGCTGGCACCCCGGGTGTAGTCACGCCAGAAGAGCCAGGCACGCACCTTCCCCACATCCCACCACCGCCGCGCCAAGGGAAAGGCATGCCGCTGCCCTCACCAGGCCAGCCAGAACTCCCGGAAGGACGCCACGAAGCCCACATCCTCCAGCAAGCTGTTGTTGAAGTGCCAATAGGCCGGCCCCAGCCTCTCCGCGCTGAGAGAGGCCGTCATGGTGACGAGGTGGTGATCTGAAAAAGGGGCCAGCCGGACTCCAGAGGACTGGGCCCATGAAAGGTGGAAGCGTGACACGTAGATGCAGTCCAACCGGGAGCGGCATGACTGATGGGCCCCCACCCGGACATAGAGACATCGTCCAGGTGGTGGTTGCGCCAGATGCCCACCAGGGAGTGACGGTTGACGATCTCCCGGAGGACGGCGGCCAGGCTCTACTTGAGCGGTCCTGCTCCTCTAGGATGATGTTGAAGTCCCCGCCCAGACCAGGCACTCACGAGGATCCAAGGAGCCGAGGAAGGCGGATGCCTGCTGATAGAACGGCAGCTGCTCCAGGGCCGATGTCGGGGCATAGACGTTCACGAGGACCCGGAGGTGCTGCAGGCGGCCCGGCACAGCCTCAGCGACCCCAAGCACCTCTGGCCGTAGGTCGGGGGAGAACAGGGTAGCTACTCCAGCCCTACGGGTTATGAGATGGCTGAAGTAGACCCTGTCCCCCCACTCCAGCCGCCAGCTGGCTTCGGCGACTGGATCCGTGTGGGTCTCCTGCAGGAAAATCACAGAGTACCCCCCCACTCCCAAAGGAAGGAGAGCACCTGGGTCCGTGGAAACCCACCCTACAGCTCCGGGTGTTCTAGGTGGCAAAGGTGACAAGTGCCATGAGGAGGGCTGGGGGGGATCCCCGCTGGCAGGGACGCCCACGGCCCCCGTTGGGCCGTGCAGCAGACCATGACTCACCCCGAAGGTGAGCAAGGTGTCACAGAATTTGCGGACCCGGTGGTAAGCCGTGCCTGCTTCCCGGTCCTCTTGCCCTCCCCCATGAGGGGCCTCACGGCCCGGAGAATTTGGTGGAAATCCCCCCCATCGCTGGAGAGCAAGCCGTATCTTGTTGCGGGAGCCCCTGACGTCATGCAGGAACTCCTGCAGCTCCTCTCGCAGCGCATGGGGGGGTCGGGTCACTGGCCTTCGGTGACCCACCAGTGGGGCCTCTGGCACGGCCCCGTGGCCTACAGAGACGAGAAGGCAAGGGCTGGACCCGCGACGTGGTGCCCGATGGGCTGGTGCCACACGGTCCGCCTCAGACCTCGGCCCGACGGGGGGTGGCGGAGGGAAGAGTGCAGCCCTTAGGGGGTTGGGACTGTGAAATGTGAAGGCCGCTCTCTTGGGGTCACGCCCTGAAAAGGGAAGGGGACAGCCCCAGGGGCAGCAATAACATAGGGGGCGGTGGAGGGGACAGGGACAGGGTCAAGAATAAGGGCGGGGCTGGAGTCAGGGATAGGGACAGAGATGGGATCCTGGGCCGCAGGAACCGATCCGTCAGGAGGCGGCTCCTCACGGCCAGGCGCGGAAGTTGGAGGGGTAGGGAGGGGGTCCCCAGTGATGCCGGGCTCAGGCTCAATGGGAGGCGCACTAGCCACGGCATCAGGGGATGTAACACCTGCAGCGGGGCCCCCGCCCGGGAAGGAACTCCGGTGCCCTGCACCATGGAGGGATACCCCCGTTAGCCCATCTCCCGGCCGCGAGGCACTGGCCGTCGCCTCAATGGGCTCGGCGGCCATCAGCGGGGTGCTATCCACGGCCGGGCAGGGCAGGGAGTCCAGGGGACCCTCAGAGGCGGGACCGGATGCGGCAGTCAGGAGGAGGGAACACGGGGAAAGGGGAGCTGGGGTAAGGATGGCCAGGTCAAGGCCTGCTGGCGGAGGGATCGCCTCAAAGATGGAGGGGGACTCGCCTCCCACCACCCCGGGGTCTTCCCCACGAGCGCCCGAGGCAACGACCGCCTCGAGTGTTGCAGGGGGCGCAGGTGGCTAGGGAGCAGGGGTGACCTCAACCGAGGCCTCCATAGGAAGGGATTGCGGAGGAGAGATGGTGGTACCATCCGGTGCTGCCACATCTTCCCTGGCCAGCACTGGCAGACGGACTGACCCCGAGGGCACAACGGAAGGCTCAGCATCTGCGGCCCCCCTTTTTGTCTTACAGGGGGCTCTTGCATCAGGTGGTAGGAGCGGAGCTCGAGCCTTCCGCTTGCCCCGCCTACCCTGTACTTGGGTCCAGCCCTCCATGGCCTCACTCGCGGGCTGGGTGACAGGGGTCGGGTCGGAGGGCAGGGATGGCGGTTCATAGACTTGGAGGGGCACTGGTGGGACAGCCGGAGGAAGGGAAGATTCCCCCTGGGGAGGGGCCTCTCCCATGCCCAACGATAACCCCGCCGCACCCTCCTCCACAGGCCCCGCCAGAGTGAAGGCAGCGGAGGTGGGGCTCTCTTGCTCATCTGGGCATGCTGAGGGAGATACCCCTTCAGCCCGAGTGGGAGCAGCAATGGATTGAGGAGGAGAAGGGGCAGCCCTGGGCACCAGGCGGCCAAGGGCGCCGGCGATGATGGGGCCGGCACCCTGCCGGGGCTCGGGGGTCCCGGACTCTCCTCCAAGCCGGGCCAAGAGGCAGTCCCTCCAGACATGCCCCGTCACCCGGCAGAGGTAACACCGGGCCTCCCCCATAGAATAGTGCACCCGGTAATGGGTCCCCTGATAGGGGACCAGGAAGGACCCCTCAAGCGCCTCTCCACCACACACCGCCGGCAGCAGTTGAAGCTGCACCTGCCGGCGGAACAAGAGGACTTGACGGAGGGTGGGGTCCTTGCAGCCCAAGGGGAGAGGGCTCACCATGGAAATGGGCTTACCCAGGGTAGAGAGGGTGGGCAACAGGGCAGCATTGGGGAGGAAGGGAGGGACAGATGTCAGGACAACATAGATGCCTAGGTCCTCCAGCAGCTCCAGGGGGATGAACACGCCCCCCACCGCCAGGCCCTTCTCCACCGCCTCCTGGGCAGCAGCCTCCGAGGCAAGGAAGAAGAGCACCTTGCCGTACATCCTGGAGGCCACCACGATGGCCATGGGCCCCACCACCCTCGCCAATGCCCGCACGTAGATCTCCACATGGGATGAGGCAGGCACCAGGAGGCAACGGACGCTGTGCTTCCTGGTCAAGGTGGGGAAGGGACCCCGGCCGCTGTAGGTGGTAGCAGAGGCGGTGGTTGGGGGAGATGACATAGCAGCGGGCGCGGGGGCCGCTGCCACCTGGGCGTATGCCCTGGGGGCCAGGGGAGGGGCACCCGCAGAGCTGGTGGAGGGAACAGCTGGGAGGTGCGCCGCGGCCGATGGCGGGGCAGCGGCGGCAGGCTCCACCATGGAGGGCTTAGTCTTCCTAGCGGGGCCCTTTCCCTTCTTCTTGCCCTGGCCTTTCCCGCCAGCTGGGGGGGGGCTCCTCCAGAAGCAGAGGGGGTGAGGGACATGGCAGCAGGTGAGGACACCCCGTCGCCCGCCGCTGCCTGCACCGCAGCGAGAGCAGTGGCAGGTGGTCTGGCAGCGACGGTAGCAGTGGAGACTAGGGGGGTCGTAGAGGGAGCAGGCGGGGGAGGGGGGCCAGGGGTTGTCCCAGGAGTCCCACCCGCTGCGTCTCCCGCCATGGTGAGAAGGAAGGGAGGGGAAATACCGAAGAGGGAGAAGGGAGGGAAGGCAGGTCAACCACTCCTCCCTGCTAGGCTGTAGGCAGGGGAGGAGGGTGCCAGAATGGGGGAGGGGGCCGACAAGGAGACTATGAAGGACTTCGGGAGGGTGTCAGCCACTGACACGGGAGTGAAAGCCGGCTTCTCTAGCTGCACTAGGGGAGGGGAGGGGAGGGATACAATAGCAATTGGGTGGTGCAGTGCAAGAGGGGAAACTCAAATGGAGGGGGAAGCACAAGCGCACTAAGGGGGCATGGGCGCACGAGGGGAGGGGCCGATCAGGGCAAAGGGGCCGGAGGGAAGGAGAGCTATCAGGCTGGGAACTGGGCAGAGGGACCAAGGGGCTGGCTTCAGGGTCGGGGTGGGACAAACAATGCTGGAAAGGGAAACGGGCGGGACAGGCAAACAAACTGAAGCTGGAGGGAGGGAGCAAAAGGCAACGAGGGGCAGGCAACAAGGGGAAAAGCTAAGGGGCCAGTTGCAGAGGGGAAGGGATCAGTTTGGGGAAGGGGGGGTGTGCGTGGACCCATGAGCACTTATGTGCAGTCAATATGGGTGGCTGGCTGCTGCTGAAGGCCCAAACGGTGGCAAAAGGGCGTGGCAGGCCAGGTGAGCAGCTGAGTCCCAGAGGTAGGAACCGAGGCAGATGGTAAGCGGCCTGTGGGGGCTGTGGAGGGGGCTGCGATGGTGGTGGGGGTTGGGGACACAGACGGACCAGGGGGCAGGCTCCACACCACACCCCCTGTGCCCCCACAAACACAGTCTACACCCCCACCACTAGAGCACAGTCAAAGAGTTACTTAGTTCTCAGTGGGCCCCCTCCACGGTGGTCTCCAGAGTCCCATGCGCTCCCCCAGCAGCCGGTGGTCTTCTCAGTCCTCTTCTTCCTCCTCCAGGCTCCAGCAGCTCTCCAGGATGAACACAGCTCCAGCAGCTCCTCCTCCAGCAACCCCAGTGGCTAGGCAGGAAGGACCCCTCACAGGTGGTAGTGGTGGTGGTGGTCCTAGCTTCTCCCTCCGGAGATGGAGGAGTGGGGGCTGGCCCACAAGGCCCCCCCACCCCTTGCTCAGCAGCAGTGGTAGCAGCAGCAGTCCAAGGAGGGGTGCACTCCAGCCAGCAGCCGCCCAGGAAGGGAGAAGGAGCTCCAGCCAGCAAGGCAGCCAGAGAAGGGGGAAGCGCTTCAGCCAGCAGGGCAGCCCAAGCAGACAGAGCACTCCCAGCATCGGGCTGCTTACCCTGCTCCTACCCTGAAGGGCTTGAAACAGCCCTGGGGGAAGGTTGTGTCTGGGAGCTACTAAGCCTGGGCTGATTGGGGAAAGTAGGCTCAGCTGTGGCCATGCCCCAATCAGACCCAGCTGGCCCCTAAAAAAGGCTGTGAGCCAGAAGCCTAAATAGTCTCTCTCTAGCTTTAGAGGGAGATGGCCTGGCTGTAGGAAGTTAGACATAGGGTACCTGAGTGAAGTAGGGCTAGGGAAAGGCTGGGGAGCTCCAGCCTGGAAAGCTCCAAGCTGTAGCCTAGCACAAGGCCAACAGGTACTGGGGGTTGTAGAGGGCAGCTGAGGGGTAGGCCAAGGCAGCAGGTCTAAACCCAACCTTGCCAGTAATGAGTAAGCTGATACTGCAGTCTGCCCCAGGGCACAGGGGATAGACAATGTCTGGCAGTAGCCATATGCTGAGGCAAGGTGGGGACAGAAGGTGGGGGTTTCCTAGGGAGAGGAGACCTTGAGAGAATGAGGTTACTGCCAGGGAGCAGCACCCCCATGTAAAAGGGCACTGGGTCCAGGGAGGGACATGGGGGCCAGAAGACAGGCAGATCACCAGCCTGCGGAGGGCACTTGGGAGCTGGAATGAGCTAATTCCCAGGAGTCACCAGCAGGAGGTGCTGCAGGAGTGAATCCGTCCCTCCACACCATCTTTTGGGGATGAAGAGCCATGATAAGGGCTGGTAGGTGTTTGTAGTCAGAGGGGAATTAGTTGAGTATGAATCTCATCTTTGGTTAATTATTTTCTGCTTTGGAGTGAAGAGCAACTGCTGGTATACAGTCTCTTTTTGAGTCAAATTTTTTTATTTATGACAAATCTATCCTACAGACTCTAGGACAGGTCACATTTTGTGTGTTTTAAAACTAAAAAACCTACATATTTCTTACAAATATACTGTCACTTAATATTTAATTTATACTAATGAGAACACAATTTCTGGGCATATATAACATTTTAAAACATGGAATGTAAAAGAGAGGCCATTCTATCTGGCAAAGATTTTTAATTTGGATTAATAATTGTCCTGGGCATGTCCCCTTTCTGTAATGTGGTGAAGAAACCAGCCAAGACAATAATGAGGCTGCTAGCTTCTTAGTGAACAGTCCTTATGTGGACAGGAACAACATACACCTTGAAGACTGTTTCCAGAAAATCATTGGATCAACTGTAGGCAGCACAATACAGAACTAGAAGTGAAACCCTGTCAATAGCCTCTCTTTTCTTTCTCTACACTGATCTAAAACAATTCACTCAATATTTACACATAGAACTCTAATCAGAGTTTCTTAACCACAGCCTAACTCTTATCACAGACATGTCTGTGTGGACATTTAACATTTTTACTGCTCTTTGTGTGTTAGCACAACAGATGCATGAGTTGGAACTGCTTAGCTCCATCGAGGTGTAGAAAGAAAATGGTCATTTTAAAATATATGAATCTTTGTATTCATTTTAATTAACATACTATGAATTAAAAGTACTCTAGGGTTTTAAAATGCTAATAATCCTAAACACCTAGTCTGAGCTAAAATTGGCATTTTTAATGTCAGTTTAAGACCCAGTCATAACATCTCTTCTTTAGGCTATACCAGCATGCATTTGAGCTCACCAAAAAGAAATTGGTTACTTTATAAAATAGACTTTAAATCTATTTGCAGCCTGCATGTAAGCAGATTTACATCCAGATTCTGATTCCATTTACAGTGGTAGAAATCAAGAATTATTCCTAATTCACACGAGAGCCTAGAATCTGCCCCCAAAGTCTATTTTCAGAGCTGCAAGTTTCTGTCTGTGGAGAGCAGATTCCAGATACTTCAAAGGCAGGAGAATCCATGGACTTCTCCACAGCATTCTCTACCTTTGAAGTATTATGCATGTAGTGCTGCCCTCAGCAAAGAGGTTTCAACAGCTGTAAAGAAGAAGCATGCCACCCAGGGATCTTACATTCTTCTTTTTCCATTTCCTTTACTATTTCTTGTTACGGGGATTTTTACATATAAATCTCAGAAATTTAAAGATAGTGGGAGATAGTGATGGAACAACAAAAAAAGGCTTGGTTTGGATTTAGAGGTTTCAGTATGGAATGGACATTTATCCATATTTAGTTAAATCTGTTTGATCTAGAAATTAGAGTTGAAATCTCTTAGCATCCAGTTTTTGTGTGAAGTATGTATACTTCCCAGGTCTGGCCAACCTTGAAATATCATGGAACAGCCTCTCTCCCAGGATCCAATTCTGTCCCCTTACTCCTTGAGTAGGTCTATTGAAATAAATGGGGCTACTCACAGAGTAAGATACAACTCTACATGAGCCAGGTTTCAGAATCTGGCCCACCATGTTTTAGCTCATTTTTTAAAATGAAATCAAGAAGTTCAGATAAACTTAAAGAAATAAACAAAAACAAACAAACAAACATTTTCAGACCTCAAGGATGACTCTGGTTAATTTGTTTTGAATATTGGCTGAAGATTTAGGGAGTTTCTTAGCTTATATTAATTAGTTGGTTCATTCTCTAGTACAAATGATGTGTGACAATTATTGTGCTAACTTCATGACAGTTAAGACTGAGACCAGATTATTGTTTAAAAAGGTGTTTTTTCCCTAAATGTTCTGAATTTACACACACATCCATATTGCCTTGTAAATTGGTGTGTGTAACTGTGGCCCAGTTAGCTAGGGTTAGCATTGAAAATTTTTTCAAAGGGTTCCCAGCTATCCCCAAAAATTGATTTGTTAAAATTTCCCAGTTCTTACAACTTTTTTGTGCACACCTAGGGGTTCAAACTGTGTCACAGATCTGCTCCAGACCTATATCACTCGATCAAGTTTGAACTCAACTACTTTCCAGAATGTTTTAAAAGCAATATTTAAAAAGTCATTAGGGGTTAAAGTTAGCTCTGCAAACTGGCTTGAGCCTTTGATTATGCGCTACAGTGATTTACACAAATTCGTGAGAGTTGAGGTGCTGGGTAGTTCAGGGCACTGAACCTGAGCAAGGTTCAAGCAGGTCAAATTCAGTTCCTACTGTCTGCATTCATCTTGGAGTTAGGGCCATGAAGAGGATCCTTTTGGAAATCTAGTCCCAAAAGCAGAGTTTTGCATAAGGGCTGGTAAATCGAAATGCTCTCAAATTCACACGCATACTTTGTTTTGAAAATTGCTATGCTCCGTCAAGGCCAGGGAAAGAATTAGTGGTAAAAGACTGGTGTCATCTACTCAAACTTTCCTCAAATAAAGTCCCTGCCCCAGTTACTGATGTTAAGGTCCAAATTGTTATAAAATCTCCAAACCTAGGCAGAGTGTCCTGAAAAACTGGTATGATACAAAATGGGGTGGGGTTGACCTCATGGTGGAAATTTGGAGCCACTTAAACAAGGAGTTGCTGAGATACATCTTCCCCAAAAGAGCTGCTTTTACATTCCAAAGTGCTCCAAAATCTATATATGTAGGGAGATTGTCTTGAACTTTGGTATAGAAGGGTGTGTGTTTGACTTTGTGGTGCAAATTTGGGGTCATTTAGTCAACTGCCTCTGTACTGGTCATGGGCATAGGGAAGGCTTTGATGTTACCTCCAAGACCGTCCCAAGGAAAGATCATTGGGTACTATTGCGGGTAAAAGAGAGATAAATTACCTGAAAATATCAGTTGCTGTGCATGCATTTGAAATGCATTTGGTTTTTTGTCAGATAAATCAATTTAAACATATTAAGTGGATCGAACATTTCAGTTAAATTCGTCTCAGTTGGAGATAAACTCTACATATGCCATGTCATTTCCTAAAGATAGGCTGGGTTACAAGCATGCATGTAATCTCAGAGGGTGTTTAATTAATCTTGTTGATAAAAACATGAAAATGATGAATACTTCACCGCTCACAACACATCACTAAACAAGGTATTTTAAGAGCTTTTTGTTTTAAAGCTCTAAGTAATTTGCCTGCCTTGAACTCTGAGGAAATGAAGCAAAGCCTATGTCAGTAAAGTGACTGTACCTTCATTAATCACACTGCTTTTCAATGGTAACCTTTGGCTACTCGCCAACATTAAACCTAGCTGTACTATATTAAGTGGAAGAAAACTGCCAAAACATGCAGTATTTGGTCAATTCAGCTGTGAAGAAAGTGTTTGTTCACTGTGATGTGAAAGAGTCTTAGATGAGTAGATTATAAGGCTAGAAAGGACTATTGTGATCACCTAGCCTGACTTCTTGTAAAGATTCAATAAGACAAAAGGTACAGCCATGGGGTCTGAGCTCTTGTTCTGAAACTGCAGTTTTATTCCATATCTTGGTAGTGGGAATTCCCATTATAAGACCACACGTAAAAACAGGAACCTGACTGGCAATAGCACTATTGTTCAGTTCCCTTACATCAAGACTCTGAGGCCTTGCCTCTTTCAGAAGTTTGTCCTCACTCGAGTACAAGATAGAATCCATGATTGAAACTGATATAAGCTCCACCAACTGAAATCTCATCTACACTTGGCGATTGCACTGATGAAGCTACATAAGTATCTGGCCTTTGATTGCTAGAATTGGGGTAAATTCCCAGTACATGCCAGGCCTGTGATAAATGATACACTGAGCAGACTAATGATAGATTCATTAGTTCATTTAATCAATATTTGATTCACCATTGAGCTACCTCAACCTCATTGAAATCAATTGAGTTACATTGAGTGGTGCGAAGCTGGAGTAATACAGCAATGACTTGAACCCTCAGGCCAGATCCTTAGCTGGTAAAAATGAGTATAGCTCCATTGACTTCAGAGGAGCAGTACTATTTTACACTAGCTGAAGATTTGAGCCAAAATTTTAATTTATGAAAAAGGTGACAAAAACAGGCCAGAATAGACTATCACTGATAACACTTCTACGTAGCTATAACTATACTGATGTCAGTGGTGTTACTTCAGATTTACACAAGGATAAGTGAGAGCAGAATCAGCAGCCCCGTGACTTCCATAATGAAAGAAATCCAGTTAAATAAGTTTAGTGGCTATATCAAGAATATTGGTTATGGAAGAGGGAGCTTAATCAATTGCTTTCCACTTTTGAATATAAACTGAGCAGTTATGAGATATGAGGTTGGCTAGCATCCCAAACATCAGCAAATTGTGGGTATTAAAAGAGAGAGGATTAGGTAACAGACATTTTCATTCTGTATGGAGTAATCCTTACCAGAGACAGATATATTTGGAACTACATTTGATATGGTCAGTATTGCAGTAAGTTAGCAACCTTGGTAATGTGCATTATCGTTCTTACAAGTGACCAGCTTTGTAGACATTTATCCTCCCACTGGATATCCTTCATGGAGAATACACTGAAACAGATGTCAGAGAGAAACCTCAATTTTGTTTTCTAGCACTTTCACCAGAATGTGTTTGAGAGAGACCCATTGCCAAAACCAGAAGCATGCTGAGGTTTAATCGCTTCATCTGCCACCAGGTTCCAAATGTGAGGAATACTGCCCAGAACCACAAGGGAGAAAGTTAATGTAAAGAGCAGATAGCAAAGCACAAGACCACAAAATCAAACATATTGCAGACAGAGCGAAAATCAGGTTGCACTTTTTTTAACTTTAGAGTAAATCTAACAAGGAAAATAATGATATAACTCCCTTGAGCTTCATGCAGATCAGAGTATTAATCTCTAACAAAATTTTTTATACTATAGGAACCCACAAACAGATTTGATTCAGAAATGGTAAATCAAACATGGTGGGTAGTTCTGTTTGATGAGTACATATACCTCTGGCAGCAGGACAGTGACATATATGGAATAGCAATAAATATTTTCACTGGCAGATCAGCAACCCTTGCTCAGGGACACTAAAGGAAGATGGAATGCTCAAAAAAACTAGTTTGCTTCTCTACAGCTCTTCCAATAGAATTCCTTTCTGCTGGTCAAGAAACTAAAGGATTGATTTTTATAACATCGTCTGTGAACCAAAGGCAAAGTTTCTGTTCACAAAGCTTTGTGCTGTTACCGGTAGTTGAAAATACTGAAGTGATGCTACTAATGCACAACCTTCTAACACCACATGTTCTTTTCAACCGGGTCCCCTTGGAATCTCTTCCTGCTTTCATCCAACACACTCTGTATACCTCCACCTGGCATCCTCCCCCTGCTGCACCAGCCCTAACCCCCCACCTCCCCAGACTCCATGAAATTAATTAATCATCATGATCACAGGTGGTTTTGCTTCTTGGGATGGCTACGTGGTGTCATCATGACAATTATCCTCTTCCCAACTGTGCTATTGAACAACTAAAGTCAAACTCTTCATCTCATACACCTGCTCCGTCATTACATTAAAAAAAACCCCTTTTTTAAATACTCCTTTTATTCCTGTCACTCTCTCAAATATTAGTAATTTTTTTAAAGTTGTATTTGAATAAAATGAAGGAAAATTCCACGAGTGACACTTCCATGAAATCAGACAATCCTGGGGGAAATTTGTATAGAAATTTCATTAATACATTTATTAAAGTGTTCTACTTTTCTCTTATAATTACATTTCCCACTAACTCAGAGGCCCCAGTTGTATTATTTTCTCTTTTTACACAGTCACTAATGGACTTTATGGCTCATTTTGGAAGCTGGAGCCTAGCAGGCAAGTGAAAGGAGTTCCATATAATATTTAGTGAATAATCAGCTGTCAGGTTTGGCAGATGAGAAGGCATGACAACATTTTTTTATTAAATAAATGCACAACCTGACTGCCTGGGCTTCTGGAACACTGGGCACGCTCAAAAGATTACCAGAGAATTAGCATAGTGATATTAAATGATGTCATCTCATTTGCATAGTCATGCTCCTACTATCAGTTTGATACTAGCTCTTACAGTTCTTCTAAGACACCATGTAAACGCTGAAATAACATGAAATACAACTGGTCCATAGACTATCAAATGCTGTACAAGTCACTTGAATAGTAGATTACAGTTTATTTCTGTCCACATGTATTGGACTGCTTTTCCCAGGATCTGGATAACATGACTCATTTCATAGCATCCATTGGTTTTTAGCAGATGCTGCTTGGACTCAACACTGATCTTTCCTTTTCTTTACCTGTTGCCTCTGAAATCAATTTTTCAACCTCTTCTCTAGAGCTGTACAGGAATTTTCCATCGGAATGATTTTCCAGTGGAAAATGCAGTTTTACAGGGTAACATTTTAGTTTTGCAAAAAGAAAAAACCAAAACATTTTTTTGTTGAAAAAATTTAAATGAAATTTTGGGACAACCCAGATTAGAATATTTCATTTTTTGAACTGATACAAAATGTTTCATTTCAGATCAGTTCAACAAGACATTAAACTGCATGTCCCTTGTAGTGCATTGCTTTATGAAAGCTATAGTTCAGGCCCCCATTCTCTCCTTTGGGGTCCCTGGAGGATTACATCTTCTATAATACAATGTGGATTTTGGATTGTGTGGTGCATAATGAGAGTCAGATGACTCTGGGTGCATTATGGGAGATGTAATCCAGCCAAGGAAATTGGCCCATAAGGGAGAATGAGGGTATCAAGCTCCCAAACTATAGCTCCCATAAGGCAATTCACCACTATGGGGAAAATACAGGTTAGTATTGAATTGTGTAAGAACAAAGCATTTTGACTCCATTCAATACATTTGTTTTGATTTCCAAACCAAAGTTTTTTCAGAATTTCTGGTCCACACAATTTTTTGCAATTTCAACTTTTTGTCCTAATTTGGAACAAAAACAAATGATGAAATGTCAGAATTTGCCCTGCGTGAACATTTTGATTTGCCCCTGCTCTTCCCCTTCTCCGAGGCCTCTCCCCCTGCTTACTCCATTCTCCCTCTTCCATCACGCACTGTCCCCCACCCTCACTCACTTTCACCAGGCTGAAGGAGTGGGGGTGTAGGAGGGATTGGGGGTGTAGGAGGGATTGAGGGCTCCAGCCGGGGGTGTGGACTTCGATGAGACCAGAAATAAGGGATTCAGGGTACAGGAGGGGGCCCTGGGCTGGGGCAGGGGGGTTGGGTGCAGGAGGCTGTGGGTGCAGGCTTTGGGGTGGGGCTGGGAATGAGGGATTTAGGATGCATGAGGGGCTCAGGGCTGGGACAGGATGTTGGGGTGTGGAAGGGAGTGTGGGGTGCAGACTCTGGGCAGCACTTGCCTCAGGCAGCTTCTGGAAGCAACCAGCATGTCCCTGAGGGCCCTAGATGGAGGCATGGACAGGCGGCTCCGCATGGTGCCTTAGCCCACAGACACCACCGCTGCGGCTCCCATTGGTCATGATTCCCAGCCAATGGGAGCTGCAGATCCAGCGCTCAGGGCAGGGGCAGCGCGTGGAGCCTCCCTGGCCACCCTTGAGCCTATGTGTCGCAGAGACATGCCAACCACTTCTGGGAGCTGGGGGGACCAGGGCAGGCAGGGAGCCAGCCTTAGCTCCCTTGAGTTGCCAACTGAACTTTTAACACCCTGGTCAGCAGTCCTGACCAGAGCTGCTGGGTTTCTTTTTTGACCAACAGTTCCAGTTGAAAACCAGACACCCGGCAACCCTACCTTTGTCAAGAGCTGCCTTGGTTTTCAAGTAAATCTGGATAATTTCTCAGCTACTTCTGACTTTCCACTTCCATAATATATAACTGTGCCTTTGATGTGGGGATGATGACTCTTTGGGATTACAGCTGTTATAGCCTGCTCTCAAGAGACAGTTTGCCCAGCCGCCACTCTAGACTGTGCATTTTTATGTCTGCAGAATAAACCTTATTTGTTTTGCATAACTTCTGAATGTATTTGTAGTTTTTCAATTTTCTTAGCTATAAATAGCTGAGCGTTTGTGATAAGTAAAGTCCTTGTATTTATGCTGGGAAACCAATCCCTCTGATATATTTCTAAGATGCATCTGGACTACAGATGGGTAATTATTGTCAAGTTTTTTAAAAAGAGATCTTTCACTGGCTGAATAGCTCTCTTGGCCATGCCATTACTCTCTCGTGTAAGGTGAGAGTTGTTTTGGTTGTTTTGCTGGTTTGTTTTTCTACTTTGGTACTTAAACTGGTAGCTCTTAGCCAATTCCTGAAATTCTGCATTTGAAAATTAGGGTCCATTCTCAGTAATCAGTATTTCAGGTATGCTATGCCTCATACTGTTGCACACATCTTTTTTTACTCTGGATACACTCACATGTTGAACATGCACCTCCGCGCAGGAAGGGATTAAAAGCTAAGGCACAAGGGAGCTGCCTGGAGTTTCCAATCAGCTCCAGCTGGCATGTGTTTGAGACTCATAAGAGAAGAGTCAGTGGCTAGCAAAAAAGAATTGATTTGTAGGACAAAACAGGTGAAGGGAAGCTTTGGGGAATATTTCCTTACACTTATATCTAAAGTGGAGTGGGCTGCTGGGCCCTCAAGCCTTATGTCTATATCTGATTGTGCCATGGTGGAGAGGGAGATTACTTATTTTGAAGACTAGTCAAATAAACAGGAACTTTTCTCCATGCTCATCTGGAGAGAATGAGCTTCTCCTAAGCCCTGAAGTCAGGGGCCAGAAGAATTAATGAATATGGATATAAAGTCACAGGTTGAGACAAAATAGAACTTCTCTTTCTTTCTTTTCTGGAAGGGATTAGATTCTGCTGGATCCTAAAGCCAAGAACCTGAATAGACTTTGACCCTTGAAAATGCTGTTTTTCCTCTCATCTATATTCTTATACCTCTGGAGTAACTCCACTGGAGTTAATGAAACTGAGTGGGAAAACTTGTATCAGAGCATGATCTGGCCTAGAAACTCTGACACTAACCACACAGGAGAGGCTTGAATGTAAGACAACCTCTGGCACCTGCTTAACAGAGGCTTGAGACAATAGGATTAAACCCAAAGAACAGTGTTTATTAGCGAAAGGCAAGTCTGGTGTGTTGGCACTGAAAAGGGACCTGTTTTATCCCTTTATGGGGCATTGATTTTTAAATAAACTCAGTAGGCACCTCAGCCAAACATCGCTGCCCTCCAATAATACAAAAATACTCTGTGAAGGGATAGGGCCTGAAAATAGCCAGACCAGGCACAAATCTTGAAGTGAAGTGAATCAATGACTTTCTTTTCTGTTTCAATACAAATGTAGAGAAATATCCCATCTCCTTTTTGCTTGGCTTTTAACAAGTTTCTCACCTCTTCTGAAATCTATCTGAAATCCACAAGAGGTCTGGCAATCCCTGTTATTAGATGTTTGGCTGTTTGCATGAGTGTTCTGTGCCCAGCACTTCTTAGGAATGTGTGTTTCTGCACTATCAGCCCTGGTCTTTCCAGATTCTGTGACCAGGGCCTGCCTCTTGCTTACAGTCAGACATTGCTTTATGGCATCAAAGCTTTGACCACTACTTTAGCTCAGGTCTCATACCAGCCTTCTGATACAAGGCCTTATGTCTAAGACTCTTTCTACTACAATCCCTACTAATCAGATGCTGAATTCCAGTGCTTAATTTGTAATGAAAGCTCTGCTGGGACTCAAGAAATGTTTTTAAATTTCATAACTGATGCACCAAGCCCCAAGGTGCCAGGTCTGTGGTCTGCCAAGTGTAGCCCATAGGATTATTTTGCTAGCTATTATATCCTATTAATCCAGCCAGCAGTATCAATGAATATGTTTCTTTTTCTGAAATTAATCCATTTTATTCTTATATTTTATCAGTATTAATTCCTTGGAATTTAGGATGTGTTGAGGCATGTGTTTCCTAATAAGAAGTTTGGCTGAAAGCTGACCAGCCAAATAATAAGTTTGGCTTACCAGCCTGTAAGATCAGGTAAGATATGCTATATAGCAAAAAGTAGAATTAGTTATAAATATGTCAGCATAAAAGTTGGCAACCTTTGGCACATATGAGAATGGTCCCTGAACTTTGGGGAACCAGAGGGAGGAACTGTCCACATCACATCACAGCTATTTCCACCAGTTTTGGAATGAGATAATCCTTATTAATATATTTACAAAGTAAGTGTCATAATCTACTAACCTATAGGAGAAGGGTACCCATAAATTTCTTAGGGTACAGAAACAAGATTTGGGTATAGCAGTTTGGGCCTGAATTACATAGGTCAGGATCCTATAAATATACCTTGTAAGAGAGTTTTTGGGAGCTTCTTAGTTTGTTCTTTTCTTAAAACTTCTTCTTGTAGTCTCTTTTGGAGTTAGTTCTTCTATCTATCTATTCTATCTTCTATCATGCTATCAGCTCAGCTTGTGCAGTATAGTATAACTACTTGACATTCCTAACCATTGGGGAAGCCAGGACCATCATGTAATTGGGCATGCCAGAAGTGAGGCTGGTCCTTCACCTCCTATTTCCAGGTTCTCAAGGAAGGGTGTGAGTATGTTAGGTTAAGGTACTTATAATAGAAATGTTACCACCAGGAGTTTGGGAATTCTTTTACTGTTTTGCAGTTATGTTTCATTTCATTCCTTATTTTTATGTTAATGTCAATAAAGATTTTATCAATTTGGTATTGTCCTCTGTATGCGTTGTTGCCAAGCACCCAAGAATCCTCTCCCGATATAGAACTCTCTGAGTTCGTGAACTCTGTAGTCTGAACTGGATAAGAACCTATAACTCTTCGGGTCAGATGCGATCAGTGGCGAGCCATAAAAACTAACCCATCAAATTGAGGTCAATGCAAGAGGTGCCAGGGCTCAGCCCCAGCAAGCCCTGGCACAAATTAAGCATTGCTGAATTCCAGTCAGAGATCTTACCAAGATTCCCATAGTACTAGCAGAGAGAACATAGTATGGTGGCTCTGACTTGGGAAAGACCTGGAGAATGTGAGGCTTGAATGAATGAACCAGACAGAGTATTTCAGTCTTGAGTCTTTATGAAGGGGTGACGTGGTTTGGTGAACATATTTGTGGAGGAAGTTCCAAGTCTAGGGGCAGAATGGAGATGCATAAAAGAGAATGTGAGAAAGGGGCTATTGAGGCTAGTGCAGGGCCGGCTCCAGGCACCAGTGCAGCAAGCAGGAGCTTGGGGTGGCCAAGAGAAAGGGGTGTCACATCTGGCTCTTTGGCGGCAATTCGGCAGCGGGTCCCTCATTCCCTCTTGGACTTTTTTTTTTTGCCGCTTGGGGCGGCAAAAACGCTGGTGCCGGCCCTGGGCTGGTGTCATTAGCAGAGCAGAGGTGTGAGGAATATGACAGAAGACCAAGTCAGAGATGTAGGCTGGGGCTGTGTGATGTAGAGCTTTAAAGATGAAAGCAGAAAGAGTTTAAGGTGCAGTGCAACTTAGAGCCAGTGAAGAGATTAAAATTGATTGGTGACATGATTGTGATGACCCTAGAGGGAAACACTTGTGGTGGTTAATTCATCCTTTGTAAGGCAAGTGGCATTTTAGGGAAACAAGGAAAAGTGTGAGTCATGAGACTCAGCTTTCAAAACAAGAGACAGATGCTTATAATTGTTTGACAAGGAACAAAGTATGGAAAAGAAGGAGAGGTGCCAAATCTACATAATACCACAGCAGAGTATGGAACTTACATAGTTATTGCAGGATACACACATTCTTTACAGCATCTGCACAGCAATATAAAAATCTACATACAGTATATTACTATAAAACCATAGACTTTTTCTGCAATTCTTTATTCATTACAGCAGGTACTCCAGATATTGGTCATCTAGACATACAGCTATAAACTAAACCTAGTCGTTCCTTACAAGATCTGTATGTATTGACACCCATATTATAATAACCATGGCTTATTCATTGTAACAATCCTTTACTCTAATCTCACCACCAGATGCACCATTATCAGCCATAAAATTGATGCTACGTGTATTGAAATCAAGTTGGTAATAGGGAAGGTTATGAATTTCAGATTACATTATAAGCTTCTGAGTTGTTCAAATGTATAATAACTACATTTTTTTCCTGATGCTAGGCAAGAATTCCTAAAATGAGAAGAAATGAAACTTGATGAATGTGAGTACATATTCACTTTTGCTTTTATAGGACAATTTAAAATTCCATTTGTATGACAGTATAAACACCTATATCATAACATCTCTAAAAGAATGCAAAGAGCATACAAACTATATCCTCCTGAGTTTGTAACAGACAGTATGATGAATAGAATTATGCTTTATAATCTGAACAGTTTTTAGGTTTGAAATTCTTTCCCAAAGTACACTGTGCTAGGATTATCAGTAACCTGCATACCAACATGTTTCCTCCATTCACCAGCTATTTCCAAACAGACTTGCCTTCCAATACCACATCATTCAACCACAGACACTCTCTCACCTTCCCTGCAGATCATTCTTATTGCATAAAGGCAGCCAGACCTTAATTCTCTCATTTGTTAAACTAGCAGGAGCTAATTTTAGTACCAACAATTATATTCATAATAAGAAATAGAATAACACTGTATCTTCCCTCTGACTATCTCACCTAAATTTTTAAACTCTGGATGGATAAAGTTAGGGTCCTAAATAAAAGCTGCCTTGTATGTCAGAGATGCTGAATACCGGCAGCTCCTAATGACTCCAAGACCCCAGCCATAATGTCATCAGTTTTCAGGAAAACCTAGATGAGTTCACAGCTGTAGAGGAAATGCCACCCAAATTAGCATTATGGTTGATGCAACCTTTCTACCAGCTGGCTGACTGGCTAAGCCAGCTCTTCTATTGAGCAGTACTATGATCTCTGGCCAAAGGGATGAGTAGCAAGACAGCAAAAGACCCAACATCATCTAGTGGACTAAACAAGAGACTGATAGAAGGGGACTAATTACAGTCTTGACACTGACTCCATCTGTGGATTTGGCCAAGCTGCATAGGCCTGCAAGTTTGAAAATGTGACCCTAAACCCTAGACTAGAGGTCGGCAACCTTCGGCACGTGGCCCTTAAATTCCCATTGGCCAGGAATGGAGAACTGCAGTCACTTGGAGCTGCAGGGGGCTGTGCCTGGGGGTGGTCAACATAAACAAAATGTCTCACAGCCTGCCAACAGATTACCCTGGTGGTTACCGAAGGTTGCTGATCCCTGTTCCACTCTATGTAGGTTTTTATACCACGATCATCACCATAGTATCTGAGTGCCTTCTAGTAGTGCATTAAGCAACATGACTACACATCTGTCACATGCTTTTTGTCCTGTCATCCTCTCCACAGATGGACAGGGAGAGGTGTGCATAGTAGAATGCTATGTTTTGGTAGGGAGGGATTTTAATTGTTTGATGGTGTTGGTTGTTTTTTGTGGGGGGAGAGTTGTTTGTTGTTGTTAACTATACCTGCTGCTACATGTTTATATTAGAGGATTCAAGGGCAAGGAAAGGTCTACATTATGGAGTTCAGTGCTGGAGACAGTAACAGTAGCCATCTGACCATAATTGCCATCATCAAGTGGAGAGGAAGAAGCAGCTTTAGCGACATCCTGGGACAGACAAATGACATGACCTGCATGCACAAACAAAAAGGATGCAAGTGCAGATCCTGGAGCAGAAATGCTGTATGTTCATGTAGTGAGGCAGAGTGGTCTCCTTCCGAGCCAGAGGAGGAGGAACTACTCTGCACCTGGGTAGGTGGAGTCAGGCTGGGCCCAGCCCTTGCACCAGAAGGTGAGAGGCAGGACAGGAAGTATAAGAGACAAGGTCTCCAGATAAATTATGGAGAAGCCAAGGAAGGAAACAGATGCCTGTTGCCTTCTGCAGCCCTCCAGCTCTGCAACCAAATTGGTTAGTGTCTGGAGAGGAGTTGCTGAGCTTGCTGGCAGCCAAATACCCTGAGAAGAGGGAGGACTCCTGGACGCTGGAGCCCCTATCCAGATTGTGGTAGGAAATAGCCCAGAGAAACCAGGACTTTAGGGTAGGCATGTTTTGGTGGGATCACCACTGTCAGGGCCCTAGGCTGGGATCCAGTGGAGTAAAGTGGGCCTGCATTCCCATGCCAACCCCACCCCTGGGGTGGCTGCCTATCCCTGTTGGCCAAAAGGCCTGCATTTGTCTGTCTGCCTGAGCAGAGGCCAGGAAAAAGATTCCCTATAATAGTGGTTCTCAACCTTTCCAGAGCACTTTACCTCTGGCAGGAGTCTGATTTGTCTTGTGTACCCCCAAGTTTCACCTCACTTAAAACTACTTGCTTACAAAATCAGCCATAAAAATAGAAAAGTGTCACAGCACACTATTACTGAAAAATTGCTTACATTTTCATTTTTACTATATAATTATAAAATAAATCATTTGGAATATAAATATTGTACTTACATTTCAGTGTACAGTATATAGAGCAGTATAAATAAGTCAGTGTCTGTATGAAATTTTAGTTTGTACTGACTTCACTGGCACTTTTTATGTAGCCTGTTGTAAAACTAAGCAAATATCTAGATATGTTGATGGACTCACCCTGGAAGACCCTACATACCCCCAGGGGTCCACGTACCTCTGATTGAGAACCACTGGCCTATAGCTCTGCCCTACCTGAGGGCCTGAGTTCCCTAGATTGTTTGTTGTTGTGCCCTTCTTGAGGGCCGGGGCCTCCTAGGCATAAGCCCTTAATCTGCTAACTCCCCCACTGTGACTGGGCTGACCTCGCAGTGACCCAGTGAGGTAGAGTGGGCTCCCTCTGAGCTGGAATGGGAGGGACAACCTCCAAACCACTACAGTTCAGTTTGGCCAGTACTGCCCAACAAGCAGAGGGCTGCATTCTGTACCAATTGAAACTTCTAGTTTGTTGGAAAGAGAAGCTCCTAATAAACCACATTACAGTTGTTCAAGCTGCAGGTCACAAAGGTGTGGCTGACTGTGACAAGATTTGCATCAGAGGTGAAAGGTACAACCTCCATGCCAGCTGCAGATGACTAAAAGAAATCTTGGACCACTGCTGTACATAGAAATCCAAAGAGAACAATGCATTTAACAAGACCACAAGACTGTAAACTATTGAAACTAAAGACAGTCATCCTCCCCTTCCCCGGCCCTCACCATAGAGAAGCAGTCAAAGTTCTAGTTAGCTCCTCCAGATTATTTACCCTAATTGTTAAAGACACCTCTTCATCCAAATAGCTTTCCCCTTTCCTGCACCTAGATGGGCACTGACTGGGACCCAGCAAAGAAGTGTGTGACTCTTAAGTGGAATATCATTTGTAGATATGAGACATGACCCTGAACAGAAGTCTTCAGGGAGACATATCAGAACAATATTATTTTTAGTTATTTAATGATGTGCTTTCAATCATGAATCTACAGCATCCAAGGGGTGGAATTTTTTTATATTTGTATCAGTGATATTATCCACAGGCTACACACACTAGGAAAGCAATTGTGAAAGTTTTTCCATGCAACTGTAACAAAATTACCTCTGCTTTTACTAGCAGCAGCCCTGCTGTAATCATTTTGTATCCTCCCAAGTCCTAAACAGGACCACTTGAGGGTGTATCAGACTGAATTTTGCCATTAGTCATTTGCTGAAAAGAACAAATGTACTCAGGATAAATTGACAGAAATAATAGTGAAGAACAGAATTATCAGACACATACACGAACATGTTTTGTTGAGCAAAAGTCAACATGGATTCTGTAAAGGGAAATCATGCCTCACCAATCTATTACAATTCATTGAAGGGATCAACACATGTGGACAAGGATATAGTGATCCAGTGGATATAGCGTACTTGGACTTTCAGAAAGCCTTTGACAAGGTCCCTCACCACAGGCTCTTAGGCAAATTAAGCAGTAATGGGATAAGAGGTAAGATCCTCTTACGGATCAGCATCTGCTTAAAAGACAGGAAATAAAGAGCAGGAATAAATGGTCAGTCTTCAGAATGGAGAGAGGTAAAGGGTCTCCCAGGAGTATTGTATTGTATTGTACTATTCAACATATTCTTAAATGATCTAGAAAAAAGGGTAAACAGTGAGGTGGTAAAGTTTGCAGATGATACAAAATTACTCAAGACAGTTAAATCCAAAACTGACTATGAAGGTTTACAAAGGGATCTCACAAAACTGACTGGGCAACAAAGTGGCAGATGAAATTCAGTGTTGATAAATGTAAAGTAAAGAGGATTGGAAAACATAATCCCAACTATACATGCAAAATGATGGGGTTTAAATTAGCTGTTAACACTGAAGAAAGATCTAGGTATCATTGTGGATGATTTTCTGAAAATACATGCTCAATGTGAAGCAGCAGTCAAAAAAGAGAACAATATTAGGAACCATTAGGAAGGGATAGACAATGCCATTATATAAATCCATGGTATGCCCACACCTTGAATACTGTGTGCAGTTCAGGTCACCCATCTCAAAAAAGATATTTTACAAATGGAAAAAGCACAGAGAAGGGCAACAAAAATGATTAAAGGTATGGAACAGCTTCAATATGATGAGATATGAAAAAGACTGGGACTGTTAAGTGTGGAAAAGAGATGGTTAAGGGGGAATATGACAGAGGTCTATAAAATCATGAATGATATGGAGAACATGAATAAGGAAGTGTTATTTACCCCTTAGGTAACACCAGAACTAGGGTTCACCCATTGAAATTAATAGGCAGTAGGTTTAAAACAAACAAAAGGAAGTCTTCACTCAATGCACCATGAACCTGTGGAACTCTTTGCCAGGGGATGTTGTGAAGGCCAAAGCTATAACTGGGTTCAAAAAAGAATAAAAGTTCATGGAGGATAGGTTCCTCAATGGCTATAGCCAAGTTGATTAGTGATGCAAGCCCATACTCAGCCTCGGACTCCCAGATGCTGGGACAGGATGATGAGATGGATCACATGATAATTGCCTTGTTCTGTTCATTCCCTCTGAAGAGCTGGCACCAGCCAGTGTCAGAAGACAGAATACTGGGTTAGATGGATCATTGGTCTTACCCAGTATGGTTGTTCTTATGCTCTTATGATACTCAGATAATAGCAACAGATTCCTTTCTCCTGTATAATCTCACTCTGATTTGAATTGAGGTCTACTCTAGTGAAATCCTCTCTCTTACAAGTCTACTGAGGAACCTTATTTTACATTTTATGATGAAAAGGAAATGTAAGGAAAGTCTCTCATATTTTCTCCATAGAGGTTTATCATGGAGTTCTGGAATCTTCAGAACTACCTCCCTCATGTCTCCCAAGGAGGGAAGCTTGTCTGCATTGTGAAGATATTAGTGACCAAGTGAGTGTTAACTCAAATAGAAGTGAGAAATAAGAATGACAAAAATGGAAAGACTGTGGAGAGAAAAATCACAGTGGCTGGGATTAGTTGAGTGTTATCAAAGCAGCACAGAACTTCTTGCAGACCGGATTCAAAGATATTGATGGAAAGGAAATGGTGGAGATGTCTAAATATGGCAGCGACAGACTGTACACTACAGAGTACAAAGCACCATGGAAAGGCTGAAAATGCCATCAGGATGGGATATTTGGAAATCTCCCCTGAGCACTGGGGTGCTCAGTCAGTGCCAAAGGGGAAAATATAAAACCTCAAAGGATGCCATGGAAAAGATCTAAAAGGCTGAAGGAAAGCTAAAGGGAAGATCACTGAAAGATCTTTACATAAGACTGGAACTTGCAAATCTTAAGGTGCCAAAAGCATGAAGAGCAAAGCACAGTCTTATTAAAATTTAGTTGATTGTTCTAAGCTTATTCTTGGAATCAGCAACATCATGTCTATAAAATATTAATTTTTCTAATTAATTTGTAATATCAAATCCAGTTTGTTTCCATGGTTAATCCTACCTTTTTTTGTCATGCTTTCATTACATTTACCCACCTTTCAAATTCATTTCTGAGACACATCCATCTTGTGGGACTCCTAGTAGCCAGGTGGTCAGCAGGGGTCTCAGTTTGAAGACCATCTGTATCAAAGCACATAGAGTGTTACAAACAAACCAGTGATGATGGTGAGTTCTACACCTTTTTAGAGTGCTGCTATCACCCTACTTCTTAAATAGTGACGTGTAAAAGCTTTCAGATGGCACAGACTTATTTAGGTTATTCAAGAGGACAGAAGACTGCAAGGAACTACATAAAGACATAACTAAGCTAAGCAGGTCAGCAACTCATTGGCAGATGAAATTCAGTGTAAATAAATGTATGATAAGGAACAATATGAACAGAATAAACAACTAAATACCACTGTGGTTTGCTCAAAGAAGACATCTGCACCAGGCATAGGAGTGGTCAAAAATCTAAGCACATTATTATGCTGCATTCAGGAAGGTATAGAGCAGGATTGGCAACCTTTGGCATGCAGCCCATCAGGGAAATCTGGTGCGCCGAGACGGTTTGTTTACCTACAGCATCCACAGGTTCAGCTGATTGCTGCTCCCACTGGCCGCAGTTAGCGGTTCCAGGCCAATGGGGGCTGCAGGAAGTGGCGTGGGGCAAGGGATTTGCTGGCTGCTGCTTCTCAATATCCCTGCCTCAACCCAAAGCCCACACCCCTCACCCTTCCTCCCACACCCCAACTGACTGTCCTAGCCCAGAGCCCGCACCCAGCACCCAAACTTTCCCAGAGCCTGCCCCCTGCACCCCTTCCTGCATCCCAACCCCCTGCCCCAGTCAAGGTACCTGACTTTATTTTCATTTACTTCCCATTATTTATAATATAGGAGGAGGATGAAGAAAAAAAGAATGAAAAATGGGGGGGAAGGGAGATAAGAGAGAATGTTCTTTTTCTTGGCTGGGTCCCAAGGGGAGAGGTCCGAAAATGAAGATGTGCACAGGGCCCCACTAACTCTAAATCCGCCACTGGCCATTTGACTCTGATCCTCAGCTACAGCCAAGGAAGACACAGCAAAATGCGTGTATTTTTAAAAATGGCTTCAAGATTGACTGTAAACTGATGTTAAATTTACAGTCCATTGATTTAGACTATCGGAAAAATATTTTATGCTAGTAATGCAGTAGCAGCACGCTCAGGCTGTTTGTATTGAGTAAAAGTCTACAACGGCTCCTCTTCTTGCTAAATCTTTTAAACTGGCTTTGGCTGATAGAGTTTAGCTGTCTGCCAACTGGGGATGCTTGGTTACCCTTCCCCAGCATACTTCATTACTGTCTGTGTCTGGCTAACCTCTATACTGCTATCATCTGCTGGACATAAAGTATCAAATTTTCTACAGAGCAAAGCAACAATACATCACCCTGTAGCCAAGCTCTAGTTACTACACTAAGATCTTTAAAAGGAAAATAAATGACCATTTTCTTTGTTTTAGTTTGAACATTTTGGAAACACAGTATTGTAATTTGTTTCCAGTCTATCACTCTTCATCTGTCTTCTCTTGCATATTAAGGTTTGTACAACTTTATGCAGTGAATCAATTTTCATACGTATTCCATCTGCAAAATCAATGGGGATTATCCAGTCCCTCCAGACACCTTTATTTTCCAGTCAGCTGCCTACTTGCCTTTAGCCATCTCACAACTATTGCTTGATTAAAGCAATAAAGAACAGCTAGGTTTCTGATTCTTAGCAGTGACAGGACTTTGGGATCTGAATAAATTATGAGACGGAAACACTGAATGTTTCATTCGGGGGATGCGTTTCTCAAATCATTGGGACCACGATAAATACCCATAGTTTAAATTATGCTCTGTCAATATGTCTCATTTATAGATGCTTCTTTTTGCAGTTAATATGCAGATTTAGAATACAAATACTGGTAGCCATTGCTGTTGCTGTTTGAAGCAGTTTTGGTTTTACTACTATAAGAATAATGTTGGCTAGAAATTCACTGGAGCTTAGTTTGCTTCCCTTTGTTTCCAGCAAGGGGAAATGCTAAAGGCTTAGTGTTATTCTATAGCTTTACAATGTTATTTAATCTGAGGCCAATAGACTGAAAACGAAAGACATCTGTGGCACTTTTTTGGTATTTTTGTTTTTGTTTGTTTGTTTGTTTTTGCCATGTTAATTGGATTACTACTTTTTTTGTTCACTTTCCCTTGATGGAGTAATTTAGACCTTGTTTCTAGAATTCAGTTATCTGGAATGGAAGTTAAAAAGCACCATTTTTCTACCCCTGTGAGACAGTAGCCCATAAATACTCTCTGTGCTGGATGGATTTCAAGCTTTTGAAACAAATGCTGCTGTCTTTTATGCTGGTGTAAATCTAGAACAACTTCACTGATATCAATGGTGTTACTCCAGATGTGTCCAGAGGAGCAGAATCTGACTATTTGAGCTTTTGTAGTTAGCCCTTGTCTCCTGGTAGCAGTTGAGAAGTTCGGGGACGCCATGTGTACTTCATGCACTGTAATTAAGATATATTCATTTTGCAACACTGGATCTAACTAAGTGTCTGCCAAATCCTGAATCTGTAAAAAAGGCTTCCAGTTTTACATCAGTTTTCACTATTCCTATGTATGGCCCAGATTCTATTTCCACTGAAGTATAAATGATGGAACACTCAGTTACTTCAGAGAGGGGAGAACTGGGTCCCAGGGTAGCTGCTCAGCTCAGTACAAGGAAAAATAAACATTCTTAGTCAGTCACTGTCACTTCTGGGGAAACATTGCACTGCTCTTAGAGCTGTGAGCTCTTCATAACAGAGATCATGGATAACATTTTCAAAAGTGCTTAATTATCATTTTCAAAAGAGACTTAGGGGCCTAAATCTCATCGAAAGTCACTGCAACTAGGCTCCAAAGTCACATACACACTTAAAAAATTGATCCCATGTCTACACCTGAGTTTATATAGCACCATGCACAAGTGAAATCTGATTTGGATCAGGGGATCTGGGCAATACTGCACTGTTCATCTAAAATAATAATAAATCCTGGTAACCACATAGTATTACCCATGGGGCACTCAAGGAGTAAAACAACCAAGAATATTGACCCAAAGACTGAAATTTAAGAGTATTTTACTTATTTTAAATGTACAGAAGTAGTGCCAGCTTTGGGGAAATTATGAAAACCTGAACAGAAAGCAAGGGTGGAGCCCTAAGGGTAATATACATATGGAATAGGCTGCCACAGGCTGCTTCACACTTAGCTGCAGTCATTATAAGGAGTTTGGCCAGCATTTTGAGGGAAATGACAATGGGGTGCACATATTAGACAGACGGGGCCAAATTGTTCAAAGCAATGGGCCATAAAAGTCACAAAGGACGTGTAGGGGACCGTTCCCTTCCAGCAACTCCTGGGATGAAACAGTGGTCCTATTGAAGTCAATGTAAAACTCCCATTGACTTCAGTGGGGCCAGGATTTTGCCCATGGTGTGTACAAGCCACTTCAGAAGTGGAGCTAGCTAGTCCTGGAGGCGAATACTCACTATATTATCCTAAGGGGTACAACTGCAGGCATGCTCCATCTGCCTGCAGCAGGCGCTGCACACAACAGGAACAATGCCTCCCTATTCTTCTGCTCGGCATTGCCTCCCTACAGGGCAGTAATTAGCTGCCACAATCTGCACCATAGTTTGACAGATAAGACTCTTTGCCCCACCCCCCTTCCATCTGGGTAGGAATCCAAATGAGAACTAACCTGTCAGATTTGTACCAAATGAAAACAAACTTTTTCAGAAGTCATCAATTTACAAAAGAATAAAGTGGAGCCTGCGATAGCTTCTGAAATGGATTGGGGCTCTGGCCCAATCCTACCAGCAACTGTCCACATTCTTAATTCAAAGCATGTAAGTTGAATTGAAACAAGAGGGTATATGAAGAATCAAAATTTGAATCCAAAACACATTTTTTCTGCTTACTGCTGGGTGAATATGCTAATCAAGGCAATCTTCGCTTGTATAACATTCTGGAACACACACAGAACTGACCAGTAAATAAATCTTTTCTTCTTTTGCCAAGGTTAATCTGCTTATTTGACTTTCCATACATCAAAGCTAAAAATTGTGAGGTTACCTTTTTTATTAGTTTTTTTAATCTTTCACAATAAATACAGTGTTCCACAGGAATATAAAATATCTGCATAGATAAAACTAATGGTGTTCTGACATACTATTTTGCTATCTTCGTTCTGAGGTAATTATACTAGTTATTACAGCATTAGTAATAACTCAGTCCCAGCGTCCCTAGATGATTCAGTAAGACCAAACTCATAAAACCAAGAAGAGAAAAGAAATTCTATATGAGGTATATGAAGCATACAAACGAAATATCCATAAAACATTCAGTTTACCAATGGAAGTAAGCAAACTATTGCTTAAAAAACACCTCAGGGAATCAGGAGCCTAAATCTTATTGAGAGTCAATGGGACAATTATAATGGCTACCAAAGCACTCTGACTACAGTTCCCAGCATGCATGGCGTCTGGGGTGGGGACAGAAAGAACTAGAAACCCCTTCTGACACCAGTAGGGAGGCTAGTGCATGGGCTAATCTGGGGAAGCAGGTTGCTTGTCCAAAGAGAAAGTGGGACTGCATAGCCTCCAGCGAGGGGAAAGCCTGACTCTACACAGAGTCAAGTTTTGGAACTTGAGAGGGACAGCACAGCTCAGGGATCCCATTCCTCACAGAGGGATTTCTTGCACTGCTGTGAGATCTAGCTGCATGGATCAGGCAGTTCAAGTGCTTCGGTGAGAGATCCAGCCCCTCGCCACCTACTGAGAGCTAGCTGAGACCTTCACAGGGTTCCAGAGCAGAGAGCTACTGAGCCTGGTAGGAGTCAGCAAGGGACACTGCCCCACCTACAGGTGACGAATAAAGTAAAGGGGCCCTGTTTGTTTAAGCCAGACAGCAGCACAGCACTGTAACACACAGTCTCAGGAGTCATCCCCACATATCATCTGCCTGATGCCCGGGAAGCAGCTAAGATGAGTTATGACTGTGAGAAGGTGGGGGTTCAGAGGAGGGGGCTATTACATATGACAAGAGACAACAGATGGATACAGACAATGAGACAAAATGAGTCAGCGTGGTAGGCAATAGTCTTTCTGATTTAAATTATCTACATGACTGCTCTGCCAAAGGCAAATACTGACTTATCCATGGGTAAAGGAATTTTAGCCCCTTCTGTTTATGCCAAGGTTTCACTGGCATGGAGATTCTGGTGGTATTTGGACTGCAGCAGAACTGGGATAAGGAGGCTGTACACACTCTTCAGTCAGGATTTATGGAATTACAGAACCTTCACTTGAAGTAGATTGTCCCTTTTTCTGTTCCAATGCACCTCCTAACTGCTGAAGAACTCAGTTCTGGCATGCTTCTTCTCAGACAGCATGGTAGGGCTGGTGCTTTTTCTAGTCAGAGGAGGGGTCTTCCTCATCATCCAAAATCTTTCTTTAAATATATATATACACACACTCAAATACCTCATGTTGACCTTGACCTTAATTTCTCTAGAGCAGGGATCGGCAACCTTTGGCATCTGGCCCATCAGGGAAATCTGCTGGTGGGCTGAGGCGATTTGTTTACCTGCAGCCAATCACAGCTCCCACTGCTGCAGTTCACCATTCCAGGCCAGTGGCGACGGTGGGAAGCGGCAGCCAGCTCATCCCTTGGCCTGCGCCACTTCCCGCAGCCCCCATTGGCCTGGGCTGCGTGCCAAAGGTTGTTGATCCCTGAAATAGATGGAGGATGTCTGGTATCCATCATCCTAAATTTCTGAAGTACAGTTCATTCCATACAAAAGTACAAACTGAAGGATAGTTCTGATGCTTCGCAGGGGTGCCCAGGGTTGTGAGGCACCTTGCTACCACCTGCATGTAGCATGAAGAAGCCTTGTGTGTACTGCCAGGGATCAGCTCCGTGACATCCCTGGCCACAGGCAGCACAAACACTTTCCTCTCATTCTACACGGGCGCCGCTGTTCCTCATGCAGGTTAGTGATAGGTTCCTCATGCAGCTTACAACCCCTGAGTCCTGCAGGTGTCCTCTTGTGATGTTCAGCCCCTTATCTACTGGATACTCACAGAATTACCAGACCTGTTATTCCCAAAGGAACCACACACCATGGATTACCAAGTTACATCTTAGGCCCCAGCTCTGCTTACCACACCACACTTAGATTTGCTTATAGAGAAGGCAAGAATAAGTTTATTTAACAAAGAATAGAGATGTGTGAAGAAACAAGTAGGATTAATGGAAACAAAGGTTACATATAAATCATAACATGCATTCTAGAGCCTGAACTTAACTAACAAAATACCTTCTTGTCTAATAAAGTCCTGCTTATCCAAAATCCTTCTCTCAGCATTTTTCAACTGAGATGACAAATTAGACCAAGTCGGCTGGCAGCTGGCCTCCCCACATGAAGGATACCAAGGCATCTTTCTGCATCCCTCGGTATATTAGACCAGTCCTTTGTTCCTCACCAGTAAACAAGATTCCCCTTCCAGCTGTTCAGTTCTTTCTGTTATTTTCTTCTCATGAAGTCCCTGCAATCTCGTCATTAACATTGGACTCAGGATGCAAATAAACTTCCATTGTAAGAATGTACAACGGTAAGTGAGGGAGATAAATGTCACCTACCTCCTGTCTGGTGGAACATATCTTCAGGGATGCCAAGACTTTAAGAACATAATTTCACTAAGATGAGGATGATCAGTGTGACACAGACTTTCAGTGGAGACTTTACTTGACACCCTTTGATGAGTTAGAATGTAAGCACCAGACCCAGGGGATCCCTGGAATACTTAGGTACCCCCATCCTTTGCCAGTTGGTATCAAGCTGTCCTTGGTCACAATGGCCCAGTGGTTAGAGGTTAGACCTGGGTTCCTGCTCCACAACAAGTTTCCTGTGTAACCTTTGTAAAGTTATGAAGGGTACGTTTACACTACCTGCTGGATTGGCAGGTAATGATTGATCTATTGGGGATTGATTTATCGCATCTAGTGTAGAGGCAATAAATTGATGCCCGATTGCTCTGCTGTCAACTCTTGTACTCCACTGCGGGGAGAGGCAGAAGCGAAGTAGACGGGGGAGCGGCGGCAGTCGACCCCACACGGTGAGGATGCCAGGTAGGTTGACCTAAGATACGTCGACATCAGCGTATCTTAGGTCGATCCCCCCCACTCCAGTGTAGACCAGGCCTTAGTCTTTGTTTGCTTTAGCTCTCCATCTGTAAAATGGGGATAATAGCACTTTCCTACCTCACAGGCATGTTGTAAGAATAAATACATTAAAGGTTTTGAGATACTACAGTAATGGGTGGCCTACAGATAGAAGCATAAACTTCCAAAATGCCCCCCTCTACCTTCTCTAACACCCCACTTGACAATCCAATACCCTCCCCATGTCTCCAATAAATATGTTTTTTATCTTAGATAGTTGATGTGCACCTCTGGAACAGGTTATTCTGAAACAGGCCACCTACCTGCAAATTCACTGTGGCTTTACATGGTCAGAAAGACTAGGTAAACATTTCACTTCACATTCAGCCAGCTCCGAAGCTAATCACAAGAGCTGACCAGGGTTCTATTAGACTTAGCCCAGAGTTGCAGAGATGCCCAACATGAATTATGATGAAAATATTTTATCAGATTTTTAAAAACTTTTGTTTTGGGTTCAGCTTGAGTTTTCGGAGGCACCACTCTATGCAGCATTACTTGGGCACATTGTGTAGTTGCTTCCTGAAGAAACTGAAACATATGCCACTAAAATTATGTGTGCTCAGAGGGAACATCAATAAAAATGCATGAAAATTTAATAGAATTCATGCTAGAAAATTCTCTTGCTATATTTTAAGGTCTGCAGAGTATAAAGTATGAACAACAGTGGTTATACTACTATTATATACTCATAAATACATGCTCTGGTATCCACTAAATACAAACAAAGAATTCTTCTAAAGCCGATTAGAGAAGTAGAATAATTCAACTTACCCATGTAGTATGCATACATTTCTGATGTAATGGTTTAGTGTGCAGAAGGGAAATCCTCAAGCACAAACAAGTTTGATTTTTTTGACCGCCACTCTTTTTTGGTGCTCACTTTATATTTTCTGGGCTTTTGGATTGATATGGTATACTTGTATGTAAAGTGAGTGATTCTTTGTTATACCCACGTTGAGTTTTATATCCTGCTGTTCAATACAAAAATGGACATCTAATGTACTTTGTTTAATTATGTTGATGGACCTTATTGTAAGTATTACCTTTCCTGCTGTTCTAATGATTTTCCTTTAAGAGATGCTTTAGTGATGTTTGCTTTTCTATCCACGTTTTCTTTAAAAAACATCATTTCTCTCAAGTCTTTTGTTATCACACCAGTGTTACTCACTCTGAAATATTCAAGCCTGACTTGTTTGTGGTCCACAGCAATCACCCTACTACTCCAGAAAGTCTTTCAGCTCTGGAGTTAGTGTATGAGGTAAGTGGAGGGAAGAGCTGAACTAGGTAAATTGCCACACTCAGAAATTCAGTCAAATTCAGAGAAGCAGAAGACGGTAAATGAATATAAATTACCTAGTCCAATATGTTAATGTGACCAAATGTTGCTTGCCAACATTGACATCCTTATTCTTTCAGCATATTAAATTCTAAGCTTGTTAGACCTTCTTAGTCAGAATTGTTTTAGAGTTAAGTTTAATCTTTTTTCACAGCAAAGACATACTAGTGGCTTCTATCCTAGAAATAATATTGCATCTTCCACCTTCAGCAACACTTTCCGTACAGTTAGTCTGCTGGTTTGCTAAGACCACAGCCCGTATTGTCTCATTGTTTCCTTATTCCACCCACCTGTCTGTATCCATCCATGATCTCTTGCCTTATACTTAGATTGTAAGCTCTTGGGGGACTGTCTTTTTGTTCTGTGTTTGCACAGCACCTACCACAGTGAGGTCCATGACTAGGGCCCCTAGGTGCTTCAATAATACAAATAATAAATAATGAAAATTCATCTTCATCCACATGGCATTAGTTACAACAACCGTTTGTCATTCATATAGCTCAATATATCCATATCTAAATTAGGTATAAATAAAGAGTGAGCAGGATGGAAATGAGTTTCTGAAGGTGTCTGGCTGGCAAGGTTCCTGTTGGAACAATTGTTTTAATGCTGGGGAGGTTATATTGCATTGGATAATTAATTAATGTGTTAGGGAGCCTAGAGGCTTGGATAGGCATCTTTTTATCACCTTAAGTCTAAATAAATTAAATAAAGGGATTTATCATCTTGTTCTGCCTTCAGTTGCTTCTTCTGCACAGACTGTTTGTTGCTCCAAAATTCACAGAGCTTCAAGATCTGCCAAATAAAGTAGCATTTGTGTTCAGTCCAAAATGAGAGTTGTACATAATTTATACTGAGTCCTACAGTAGTATGGAGTGAGACATATTATTGTTCAATAAATTAAGGTACTTAAATGTGTTACCATCTTTATCCTGGCACATCATCATGCAGGATCAGAAACCAGGAGCTCAGTCCTAGTACTGAACAGTCCTAGTCACTTTACCATACATACCAGGGATCAGCAACCTTTGGCATGCAGGTTCAGCCAATGTGGGCTGTGGGCCAAGGGATGTACTATCTGCCACTTCCCGCAGTCTTTATTGGCCTGGAGCAGCAAACTGCGGCCAGTGGGAGCTGCAATTGGCCAAACCTGTGGACACGGCAGGTAAACAAACCAGCCCAGCCCACCAGGGGGCTTACTCTGGTGGGCTGCGTGCCAAAGATTATCGATCCCTGCTATATACCACCAGCCCTCATCTATCCATTTGAAGGCTGTGACTAGTACTTATCCTTTGAAGAAAGCAAAATTCTGCTCCTACTGTATGAGACAGAGACACAAAGCCTGTCAAGCATACCTGCCAACTCATGTTCCATGTAAGCCACAATGAGATTTGATTGAGGTGTATCGTTGCCTGTGACCACCACTAATGGCAACAGCTACTTTCTGCCCCAATACCCTGAGTTACATACTCAAAGACAAGTAATACCTATTAAGGACAAGTTCAAAAGCAGACACTAGGAACAAATAGGTGTAATAGTCAAATCCTCCAAATGCCTGGGATGGAAGAAAATTCAGTCAAAAGATAGGGTTGCTTCAGGGATGCTTCCTTTGTTTGGCATAGGGTTAAGAATCAACTTTGAAAAGCCATCATCGAAGGGGAGTGGAAAAACTTTATTTCCTTTACTAAGGAGACAATGTCACTAGGACTGCATAGCTTTCCCATTTTTGTTAAAATACTAGATCTTATTGAGACTTATCAGAACTTTATCAGTTGTGAAAGCAGCAGCACTAAGAACGAATCAAGATGAAAAGTCTGTGAACAATGAGGGCTGCTCTTGAAACATTTCACGTAATGAGGGGAAAATAAATTGCATGCAATAAGGGTTCATGCCTTTTATCAGAACAGACGTTCTTTTACCTCTGGTTAATTTCAGCATACAAATGCAAATCCCTCTTCTTAACCATTTTTTTTCATTCATTTACTGTCCAGGCACATAATATTAATTATTTTTTTAATTTATTAAAATAACTTGAAAACTGTTGGTGCCTAAGGGTTTAATTTTTAATTTGAAAATTTACTGGGAGAATTTGGTGCCTCAGGATTTTTTAATTTATTTATTGTTTGACTAAATATGCCCACTACTGATGCCCCCCTGCACATATACAACACTTTTTAGGAATTTTTGGTCAGTCAAGGAGCATTTGATGGATGTTGCAGGTGATGAAGCTCAGAGATTCCCTTCCTGCAGGCCAGTCTTAAAGCTACTTTGCTTGAAGCTTGTCCCCTGGCCCAAATTACAGAAGACCACACCAGCTGCTAACAGCATGAGGAGGTGAGGCGTCTTTAGATATCATAAAAACTCTTCAAGATGAATTGTAAGTTGCCTGACATATACTTGCCTTCTGTGTTTAGAAAAATATCTACAGGTGCATGAGAAAGGCATATATAATGTGAAAAACAGGCCATGGACTTGTAGCTGGGGAATGTTCGCAAGTGAAAGGTTAGGGATCTACTTCATAAAGTGTTAGTGATTTATTCCTCAACCCTTTGTGTCTGACCCTAGAACAATAGGTTTCTAAAGTACATCTGAGTGATAAAAGATAGAACTATGAAAGAAAATTTGGACTAAGAGGAGATGTCATGGACCGCTTATTGCTTATGACAGATTGTTCCAGAATTGCCTTTATTGTACATATTACTTACAGTGTAAATTGGTACCAAGTGACCTGAATTCTCCTCTCAGTTATTATGATAGTGGCATTTTATACCCGTGTTGCACGGTTATAAATTTTTGCACAAGACAATGGAGAAACAGACCCTCTGTTTTTTCTGTCCATAGTTCTATTGGATCCATTACTTTCACATTTTGCTTTATTTTTTTTTCACTTTTTCCATACATGTCCACCCTAACAATCCAGAAGACATACTTCCCAATGGCCCTGTGATGATAAGACCTTCTGTTGATTACTAGTAGTGACCTCACTTGGGATCCCTTGTCTCTTGTGCTTGATGTATCCTTGACACATAACTAGCTAGGCTGAGCAAGGTTGCTCATTTTTCTGGGCAGCCATTATAAATGCTTCCCCTTTACATACACTTCTCTTCATTCTCATCCTTTTTAATTGACTGAGTCTGCTCCCATGGGTTCTTTCAGATTCTTTCTTTACCATTTTTTATTTAGAAGGTATAATAAACTAAAAAAGCATTTTTATGAACTCATTCTGGCCTTTCCAGGTAATCGATATTAGGAAGTGTAGTCAGCTGTCAGAAAATGTTTTTTCAGGCTAATTATATAGAAGAATGGCAGCTTCTCATTCATCACCTTAAGCAGATGTCTGGGGAAGGAAAAAGGGCTATCTAAAGTACCTGAAATTTTGCTTCCGTTACATATTTTTTGACATACACCCATTACCAGGGCTTGGTTGTGGATAGTTTCTCTGCTTAAAGCAGAATGTTGCCTTTATTAGCCGAAAGTGATCCATTCTGTCAGCTGTTTCTCAGCATAATTTCACAGATGACAAATG
This sequence comes from Chelonoidis abingdonii, assembly GCF_003597395.2. Classification (NCBI taxonomy): domain Eukaryota; kingdom Metazoa; phylum Chordata; order Testudines; family Testudinidae; genus Chelonoidis; species Chelonoidis abingdonii. The sequence continues at coordinate 224,057,154 of NC_133769.1, forward strand.
ATTGCTCAGACTATTATCACAGGGGTTTATTCTCTCCTTACAAGGGAGGTACTTTGCCCAGATTTGAAAGTAAAATACATTTGTCATAAACAGATAGTTAAGGGTTAATGCCTCTTTTACCTGTAAAGGGTTAAGAAGTGCACCTAGCCTAGATGACACCTGACCAGAAGAACCAATGGGGGAACAAGATGTTTCAAAAGGAAGGAGGGAAGTTTTCCTTTGTTTAGAGTTTCACTTTTCAGCCAGAGTGAAAAAGATCAAGAAACCAGCCTCTTATGGAGTAGTAAGTTTTAGAAAGGGATGAATAGGTTTATGTTTATTTCCTTTGTAATTTGTCTTGGTACCATTAAGGGAATTATCAAAATTGGGTATTTGGGTATTTTTTGTGTAACTAAGTTTTTGCCCAGGGGAACATCCTCTGTGTTTGGAATCTGTTGTCTGTGAGAGTAGCTGGTGTGCTAATCTCTCTCAGAGGGTTTTCTTTTACCTTTCTTTTCTTTAATTAAAAGCCTTTTTCTTAATAGCTGATTGATTTTTTCCTTGTTTTTTAGATCCAAAGGGGTTGGAACTGGATCCACCAGGAGTTAGTGGGAGAAAGGAGGGTGGATGGTTAATTTCTCCTTGTTTTAAGATCCAAGAAGTTTGGATCTGTGTTCACCAGGGAACTGGTGAAGTCTCTCAGAGCTACCCAGGGAAGAAAAGTAGTGCTTCTTGGTGGTGGTGGCAGCGATACCAGATCTAAGCTGGTAATCAAGCTTAGAAGTGTCCATGCAGGTCCCCACATCTCTACCCTAAAGTTCAGAGTGGGGAAGGAACCTTGACAACATTTATTACAATTTCCAATTTATTACAAAAAGAGCTATTAGAATCTTGGGGGGAATGCACCTAGTGAGCAAGCTGGATACTAAAAGTATTTGGGAAGTGCACGGGTCTAGAGGGATTTGTACTGAACTTAGTTAAGAAAAGATGGGAGCAGGCAAGCATGAGATTCAAAGCAAGTGCAGGGAAGTTATCTTCACACTATTCTGGTAAATTTAAAAAAAAAAAAAACAATCTTTGTTGTTATAGATTTCTTTCACTTGCTTCTTTTAAATAAAAATAGTGGATGGGTGGATTGTGGCACCCATATAACTAGAATCCCAAGATGTCCCCTAAAATTGAACAGAGAGATAGGGACTTGGAGACAAACTAAAAGGCAGAATTCTGATCTCTGCTAAAAGAATGAAGTCCCTTTTACATGTAACTTTAGCGCCCTCATGGCCAAGATGGAGTCTGCTCTGCGGGCAGCTCTGGCCAAGAGAAGGCATGCGCAGGAAAGCAGCAGGAGAAATCCCTTTCACCCCAGGGGCACCTGTTCCAACCCCCCCAGAGTGAACACACCCACCTACAGGAAAAGTACAATAGATATAAGAAAGGGAAATATTTATTTACAGAGGGATGAGAGGAGAAATACAACAAGGGGAAATACAGGGGGAGCAATAGAACTGGGTTGCATCCAAACCAAGGCCCCACGGGCCCAGTGGTAGCACAGTCTGGAAGGGCAAACACTGAGCAATGTGTCTGCACACAGAGTTCAGGAGGCCTGAGCAAAGTTCCAAGTTCAGTGGGGAGTCTTGGGTCCTCCTGGTTGTCTTCGGAACCAGTGAACTTTCCCCCAACAAACTCCTCCAGTGCCCTCTTCTGCCGCTCTCTGCAAAGCCACTCAGAGCAGCCACCTCCCCACTTAACTATCCAACAACCTCCCTTCTTGTTCCCAATGCAGAGTCACAAGCCCCAGTACTCACAGTCCCATGCAGCGCTTGGCAGCTGTGATACTGGATCCAGCTCTGGCCTGTTCTTCTCCGGCAATTCCTCCCTGGCACAGGGCTCCTCCTGGCTCCTGTCCTGGGCTGCCCCGATCGGCTACCCTGTCCTTCCCAGGCTTCAGGCAGGTTTTCTATGCTTCCTTTGCAAGGCCTGCAGGCTGCTGCCCCTCTCTCTCCCTCGGAGCTCCAGAGCCACCCCTGGAGTTTCCCTTCTTTTTTCTCACTCTCCCCCTCCCCCCTAGGAAAAAGATCTAAAGGGGCCATGCTCTCTAGACCCCAAAGGGGTTACATATACAAAATGAGATACTATAAATTGACGAAAGAGCATTAAAACAAATGTGTAAAGTGGGGATATAAAATAGAAGGGCACTGAGAGAAGCCTGTGGTTCCAGGCTTTTCAGATTCCTAGTCCCTCTCTGCTCCCAAGAAGTTCTGCCTGCCACTTCTCCATCTTAGTTCCCTTTTCACAGACTGTGAGAAGCCTATCTTTTACCAAAGTCTTCATCTCCTTTCCCGCCAGATACGCTCACAAAAATAGCTATCATGGCTGGCAACGTTTCCCAGCCTGCTTTACCCCCAAATCAGCCAGCACTTCCTTGAGGGAAGAGGGCAGTCCCAGCCCACACTGCTGCAGCAATTCCAGCCTCCAGTCACAAAAATGGGGATAGCAGTTGGGCTTCTATTCTAGCACCATACTGCGTCCTTGAACCTACTTCCTCCTCTCAGCGACAAGGCCCTCCTATCCAGTGTGGATCTGTATGCCTGCGCAGAGTAGCTTTCAGGAGCAGGGCCTACACCTTGTCTATGTATGAAGGGACAGTTTTTTAAACCTAAATTACTAGAAAGGAAACATTAATGGATCTTTTACCTCTGTGAGCAGCATTAGTTACTTGGGGGTTACAGACATGAAATCTTGACCTGAAAAAATCAATTTCGAAAGCTTGTAGTGACTTCACATGTGACTAAATGAATCTTTTGAAATGATTAAGACAATAGGTGAAGAGAGTGTTAAACAAGGCATTTCTGTTGTACAAACCATGCAGAGGCTATCTCAGCATTGATGATGGACAGCAAGTACTTGATCAGAAGATGGAGGAAAGAATATAAATCTCCATCTCTGGATTTGTAACTCATGGATAATTGACTATTATGAAGAGAACTGTGTCAGGTGAGAAGCCTATATTTTTTAACAATGGTAGCTGAATTTCTAATACACAGAGACGTTTTTCCAGTCCCAAAAATGTGTCTAATTTAGCATGTGTAATTATGCTTGTACATGCAGAATTTATAAATCTAAATTTGCCCTTCATCTGTAGTAAATACATACACAATTGTGCACACATTTTTGCATAGTAGCTGTAGGCCTTTTTAAAAAATCACCCAAAATGTTAGATTTATTTGCCTTAGAATGCTGAGGATCTCACTCCACATCACTTCCCGCATAGAAATGATGAAAAGACAAATCCAAAATCACCAGCAATACCATAAGCCAGAGGTAGGCAACCTATGGCACGTGGGCCAAAGGCAGCATGCTAGCTGATTTTCAGTGGTACTCTCACTGCCTGGGTCCTGGTCACTGTTCCGGGGGGGGCTCTGCCTTTTAATTTAATTTTAAATAAAGCTTCTTAAACATTTAAAAAACCTTAGTTACTTTACATACAACAACAGTTTAATTATATATTATAGATTTATAGAAAGAGACCTTCTAAAAACCTTAAAATGTATTACCGGCACACAAAACCTTAAATTAGAGTGAATAAATGAAGATTCGGCATACCAATTCTGAAAGGTTGCTGACCCCTGCCATAAGCTGTAATTTCTGGAACCCAGCAAGTTTGTTAAAAAGTACTGAAGTGCATCAGAATGACGTAGGAATTAACATTTCAAAACAGAGCATCAGCATTTGTTCAAATGTGTGCTTCTTGTTATTTAGAAGCACAATAAACAGGACTCTGGAGTGAAATGAACTGTATACAATTCAGTTATGTATACAATAATATACAACCCTACTATTTCTGTAGAAAAGATGGGGGGAGGGAGGTTGGTTTGGTTTGGTATGTTTGTTTCTTTGTTTCTCAGAAAATGTTACAAAGTCTGCCTTCCCCAAAAAGCAGAAATAAATAGCAGCTATTAATTTGAAAACAACATAGGATTGGATGAAGTTGGATTTTCTTGTAAGTATTTTTCCATTTCACAAAGAATTTAATGCGTGATTACATTTCTTCAGGTCCTCTTGTTCAAAGAATTTGTGTGGTTCTGTGGTTATGCTCAGAGGTACATCTCCTAAGCCACAGTGAGAATTTTAATTTGAAGATTTTTTTTTCATTTATTATTATGGAGAGTAACAGAGTTTTTCTTTTCTCATTAGTGAGTACATTAACATCCCGAGGGGAAGGAACTGGTAGTGCCATAGAAGTGGGCTTTGTGGAGTCTCTGGTACTTCTCCCTTTACAGGGTCAGAAGTGCCACCAAATTGCTGCCAAAGAATGAAGCGACGGTGGCAGAGTTGCCACTGCAGAGCCACCAATCACACATTTTTTTTAATTTTTTTTTTTTGGCCGTTTGTGGCAGCAAAAATGCTGAAGCCGGCCCTGCCCCAGGAAGTTATTTGGCTGCAGGGAATACAGCAAGTTCAGCCTGGAAGTAAAACTGAGTCTTATTAGGCATTAGCAGAATGCAGGGGCAGGAAAGTTTGAGTTTGTGGACCAGTATGGAAATCACAAAGCTCAGAAGACTTCTGAATGTGGTAAAATGCAATAGCTCCTTCTTGTCTTATCTAGAACAACTAGAGCACTTAATTCTGTTGTCACTGACACTAGCTTTACACCGCTATAGTTCTAGTGGCATCAATGGCTCATGTGAGTAGTGTCTAGATTTGGCCAGTTTTGTTTGATGCCCAATTTATAGTGAGGCCTATTTTCACTACTCCAACTGATTTTGAGTTGCCATCAGATTTTCTGCTCTGTAACTAAGTAGGAAAGGCAGGATTGTTTATGTAGGGGTGGTCAAGAATTTATTGCTCTTATTTCAGCTATCTACCACAAATATGTTTCAAATCACAATGGGAATTTATCCCATTTTCATAAAGTGAATCAGGTGTTTCAAACCCTCCTCCCTAAGGAAGGCTACTGTTTTAAAATTTTCAAATGCATGTTTGCATAGCACAGCTCTGAAGAAAAATGGATCTGAAACGGACTAAAAAAAGGTTAACAGTTCTCACCCCTATTGACTGGTTTCTCTATTAGGGAAGCTGCTGAGTAATAATCTGTAAGTCAGTCAGTAGCAATGGGCAGTGAAAGCTAAGGAGGACCACAGACCATGGGAACTCTAGCAAAGCAATCCTTGGTTATTCATCAGATTCTGAATGTTTATGGGAATCCAGTGGGAACTGCTGTTTATGGAAGTTTCACAAGGCCTAAAAGTAACCTTTGACGTTACTGAACTGCTTAAAGTGTTAGGCTTGTAGAAGTAAACGGACTTAGAGTGCAGCCAATTTAGCACTTCAGTACTTCAAGTTTTATATGCATAAAATTTAATGCTTAAAGACTTTAAGAGAGCTTCAATCACTTGGCTTCTATAACCGTGTAAACTTAAGGGGCTCAGCTGGAGTATGTATGATCACTCCCTGCAAAGCTTAAGCCTGGTAGTTTGGGGACCTTGAAGAGCTTAACAGCTTCACAGAGCTCTAGGTGGTAGGGATTGCCACTAACCCTACTGAGCTCCTCAAATGTTCTGGCTGCAGAAGCAAAGCTGGTTTAGGTTATCACCCAGATAAGTACTTTGTGATTTTAAGTACTTTATCACTAGCGTGGCTGAGCTCTGCACTAATTCACCCCTGCAAGCTTCTACAGCACATGCTCCAAAGTGCAACAGGAAGTGAATTCTTCCACACAAACTTCTAGGAGTTTGCTGCGGCATACAACTTTCTGTTCCCATCACATAATGTTTGTTATAAAATTCATACAAAACTCCTGCTACTTCTCTCTCTCTCTCTATGGCTAACACACAGAAATTAATCTAAGACATCTGACATGACCCTGCCAGTGGCAGTGGTAGAAAATCTTGTGTATTTTTTTTCACTTTCACAGGAATTTTTTTAAAGTAAATTCCTACACAAAGAGCTTTATGCCAGATTGTGGCCTGGTATGATGTGGCCAACAGGAGCATAAGGGGAAATAAGACTCCACACACATTGCCTTAAGCAGCTTCCCTGCATCTCTGCTGCAAGTGGGAGCAGGGACTGTGTGCTTAGTAGTTCCCAGAAGAGGGGTGTGGGAAGTGGGTGGAGCCCTGGCAGTTCAGAGCTTTGGTCAGAACCAGTAGCAGATGTGATTCCCAACAAGAAACAGAAACAGTGAAAAAATTCTGACTCTGGGTATGTCTTCACTGCAACATCTTACACAGGGATAGAAGTAAAAGCCCATGCTTGAGTCCGGGCTCAGACCTAACACCCCTTCCATCTACACGGCAATTGCATCAGGCTCCAAGTTTGAGTCCAGCTGGGACCCAGGGTCCAAGCCTTGTTGCTTTGCAATGCAGCTGCAGCTCCACTTGACTGAGGTCCCAGAAGTATCCCACAATTCCAAGGGGTAACTTCCTTTGTTTTCTCTGTCTGAATAATCTGAAATCCATTCTTGAAAATGGAAGTCCCACCTCCCCTCCCACCCGCCTTGGGAAACAGCAGCAGCTCAGGTCGGCGTTAACCCATTCTCTTCTGATCACTGATCTGCAAGCACACTGTCAGAAAAGCCTCTTGAGCAGGGTTTCTCAAACAGGGGTTGCCACTTGTGTAGGGAAAGCCCCTGGCAGGCTGGGCCGGTGTGTTTACCTTCCCTGTCCGTGGGTCTGACCAATCGCGGCTCCCACTGGCCGCGGATCACTGCTTGGGGCCCATGGGAGCTGCTGGAAGTGGCAGCCAGTAAGTCCCTCAGCCTGCGCCACTTCCAGCAGCTCCCATTGGCCCGGAGCAGTGATCCGAGGCCAGTAGGAGCCGCGATCAGCCGGTCCTGCAGACGGGGCAGGTAAACACACCAGCCCGGCCCGCCAGGGGCTTTATCTACACCAGCAGCGACCCCTGTCTGAGAAACCCTGCTCTTGGGTTTGCAATGGAGAGTGAACCGATCAAACATTTTGCAAAGCAAGCTGCTGCCTGTTAATGTACAAAGCAGGCACTAAAGTTTTCTCCCAGTGCAACCCAGTCCTAGGGCTAGAGCAGCCACATTTGGGTGGGGTGGGGCTAGGGACTCTGGGATATGATCACTTTGACTTGGGACTGCGCACTGTAGTATGGACACCATAGCCCTATGTTTGAGAACCGATCAGAAAATTCTTAATTTAGGGTTAAAATACAATGTAGATGCTCAGGCCCAGGGTTCCCAATTACAGGTCATTTGACTTCAGTCCCACTAACCCTGGGCTTACATTGAAGGGTAGACATACCCTCTGAGTACAGTTCCTCCCCTAGACTCCTTCTAGAGCTATTCATGACATCTTACACAGAGCTAGAAGTAAAAGCACAATCAAGCCCATATTTAACTTAAAGTTAGGCCTTTATAATAAATATAAACTTTATACAAAACAGGTAATAAAACCTTTGGAAATAAAAGAAAATTTAAGGTTACAAAAGTATAGAAATAAATAGTGAAGATAATTTAAAAATAAATATTCCATTACAACTTGGTTAATGACAATATTGACTTGTGAAAATTTGTCATACCACATTTCAAAAACAACTTTAATTCTGACCTACAAGACACATTGAAAAATTCAAAGCTACTATCCATATATTGGTGATGATGCATGTGCTGAAAGAGTTTCCAAGTAAGTCTTTTGGGTTCCTGTAAGGAGAATTCTCGCATTAGTATTGCCATTTACCCAAAGCAAACATATAAGCTATACAGTATCTTAACAGGTTATTTCTGTATTTTTGAGCTTTTATTGCAATGTTATTTTAATGTGTTTTGAGCAGTGGTTATATTTATATAGCAAATTTAACTGTTAAGGTTTGCTTTTCTACACTGCCTGTCTACTCAAGGGAAATTTTCACCAGCGTAACTGACAGTGTAGTTACTCTGGTGCAAATCCTGAATGTAGATACCTTGCATCAGTACAAATCCCATTTTACATCACTGCAGCTATGTTTGTGGAGATATACCTATCTCATAGAACTGGAAGGGACCTTGAAAGGTCATCGGGTCCAGCCCTCTGCCTTCACTAGCAGGACCAAGTACTGATTTTGCTCCAGGTCCCTAAGAGGCCCTATCAAGTATTGAACTCACAACCCTGGGTTTAGCAGGCTAATGCTCTGTTTGGGAGTGTCTAGCATCATAGTGGCCCAGTTTGGTTGGCTTGTACAAGCCTACCACAATATAAATGTTAAATAATAATAATAATTAATTAATAAGTAGCTACTCAAATGAAAATATATATATTTTTAAAATACCAGGACTAAGTTAACTGGTTTGAGGGTTTCTCTCTCTCTCTCTCTCTCTCTGAGTGAATTAATAACACTTTACACTTACGATGGCAGCCATTAAACATGTTTCAAATGCATTTGCAAGAAGCTAATATTACCAGAATTAGTCAAATTTTTCTGAACTTGGTTCTATTTCAGTACAAGTCTAATGCGCTGGCTAAGACTGGTTCTTATTTTAACCAATCTGATTTACCCTTCCCTGCTCTTTATTCCCTTCAAAAGTAAATTCTTCCCAAACATGGTATTTTCTGTATGGCTGTTGCACAGAAAAACCTGGATGAACGGTCATGAAATTAATCATAAGAGTTACAAATATGATATTTTTAAGCAGGCACATATACTCTGAACTTATATTAAAATTTTCAAAACCTTTTGTGTTATTAAGGCACATATGCCAAATGTAAGGAAATTTTAACGGCCTTCCTTTACTTGTATAATACTGTATATGTAAATGTGTACTGTACATGCGACCAATCCTCAATTCTTTGTGCAATTCAAACTCTCATTTTGGAAGAGTAAGCAGCATATCTACAGAGTGAGCAAACAGTGAACATGTATATTTTAAAGGTAATTAAGGTATTTTATTCTATAGAAAACTATTCTTCAATGTACTATTAAGTATTAAAAACGTCTATCCTGAAAAATATCAATTTCATCTTTTATTTTTAACATTTAATTTTTATTTTTAAAATCAGACAATAAAAACAGACTACACCAAGAGGGCCTAGCATCCCTTTTTATAGCAAGAAAAGGTGAAGGCTGTACGGAAAGGTATTATTACATATTATTTATATTCTAGCAGTACTTTCGGGCCCTGATCAAGGATTCAGACTCTATAGTTCTTGGTGCTTTACAAACAAATAACAAAAAGACAGTCCCTGTCCCAGAGAGTTTACAATCTAGGCTGATGACAAAATGCAACAAATGGATGAAAAAGGTTAACAAAGGATTTGGGGAGGACAACATGACAAGGTATTTGCAGTGGTTCAATTGACTGAGCATATTAATTTCTGCCTCCATTAAATTGGACTAGTTAAGGCCTCTGTGTTTTAGCAACTAGTAAACCCTGTTACTGGTTCAGATTACAGACCTCTGACTCCAGCCAAACCCAGTTCATATGCCTTTTAAAACTAAAAGTGTTTAATAATAAATTGTGATATTAAGAAATCCTAATAATAACACAAAAATTAAATTTAAGGCAGAAGGACAAATTAGTAAATCTCATTGAAATGCCCCACCAGTTCAGAAAGACACTGGTGCCAAGTCTGTTTCTTGCTTCAGTGGTAGAAGCTGCAGTATGTTAGCATCTGTTGCAGCAGAAGCAGCAGCACCATCTTCTGGATGAAGTGAAGTGAAAAAGAGAGACAAATTATCATAGAGGGTAATGAGAAGCAAAAACATGTAGTTGGTTTTCTGTCCCATTTTTGCTGTGCACAGGCTTTAGAATGTACCTCCCCCACCCCACCCCCCATACACACCCGATTGATCTGAAGTGAAGGAAATTGCAGGTGCCACACAATATCCTCAAGATTTATCAACAACCCTACAGATACAGATTTTGTATCCCTAATACAAAAAATGCAAGCTTTTTATCTTTTTGTGATGGGGTGGGAGATGTGCTCATATGGAGGTCTATGATTGCACCTTTCTTTGGATACATGTGTATAAAATAAATAAAATTAGATAAAATTCAATTTAATGAATTCCCAAACACTAGTGGTGTTTTTTGTTCCTTCAGTTATCATCAAAAAAAGTCAGTGATGATAAACTGAAGAACAATAGGGCATGTTTACAGGGCTCTCTTTTATCCTGAAAAAGAATCTTCTAGTGCCTTATCTAAAGTATCAAATACTGCCCCCCACCTCCCACCAGCCCTCAGCTTTGTGTCCTGGGAGACCTTGAGGAGCTAGTTCACCTTTAGAAGTGGTAGAGCTCAGTAAGGCAGTGCAAACAAATTCCGTGAGCCCCAATAAACACAAATGCATGTTGTGATTTGTACCTATTCAAAATGGCCAGATTTCTCTTTTTTTTTCTTTTTTTTTCTTTTTTTTTGCATGTTATCTCCAATATTAGCACATACCACTGAAGTAATAAGAACATTGGAGTAGATCCACAAAGGGACTTAGGCATTGCAACAGCTAACTAACTCTTAGATGCCCTGACACCTAATGGAATTCACAACCCTGGATTTAGATGCCCAAACTCCCATACAATGCAAGGTGAGAGTTAAGATGGGATCCTCATAAGCCAGCACAATAATCCCCTAAACTAGCAAATAGGAAATACGAAGGAGAGTGGTGGAGACATATCAGATTCTCAGTGAAAATGATCCATAATTTATTAGGGTAACAGTGACTTCAGGAGTCGTGGACACCATGACAACAGTGTTTAGCTTCAAAGCTCTAATTCAGGTCATGTCACTTGAACCGGGAAGCCCATTTTTCCCCCCTGGACCCTCATACCAATCGGTATTTCACAAATCTGTTCAGCTATATGGAAGCACACATTTAACCACACAACTCTCCTCTAGCTTCAGTGTATGGTTTGTTCAAAAAAAGAGGATTATAGTGCATGGAATCACAAAAGGGCACACAGAAAAAGAAACTGGCCAATTTCTTATTTTCATATTGAAAGATGCAAAGTATTTTACTTAGGAAAAAAAATCAAATGCACAGCTACAAGATGGGGAATAACTGGCTATGGGGTAGTACTACTGAAAAGGCTCTGAGGATTACAGTGGATCACAATTTGAATATGAGTCAACAGTGTGATGCAGTTATGGGCTAAAATCATTCAGAAGTGTGTAAGACAGGTGTGTCATGTGTAAGACTCTGAAGGTAATTGTCCCACTCTGATTAGCACTAAGAGGCCTCAGCTGGAGTATTGTGTCCCATTCTGGATGCCAAACTTTGGGAAAGATGTGGAGAAATTGGAAAGTCCAGAGAAGAGCAACAAAAAAGATACAAGGTTAAGAAAATCTGATTTATGAGCAAAGGTTAAAAAAAACTGGGCATGTTTAGTTTTAAGAAAAGAGGACTGAGGGGGGACCTGATAACAATCTTCAAATCTGTTAAGTGCTATTATAAAAAGCATGATGATCGTTAGTTCTCCATGTCCACTGAAGACAGGACAAGAAGTAATGGGCTTAATCTGCAGCAAAGGAGATTTAGGATAGATATTAGGAAAACCTTTCTAACTATAAAAGTGGTTAAGCTTTTGAATATGTTTCCAAGGGAGGTTGTGGAATCCCCATCACTGGAAATTTTTAAAAACTGGTTGGACAAATACCTGTCAGTGATGGTCTAGGTTTACTTGGTCTTGCCTCAGTGCAGGGGGATGGACTTGATGACTTCTCCAGGTCCCTTCCAGCCTTATATTTCTATGATGCTATACTCTAAAATGCAGCACTAGTCAGGCACCATCTGTTTAGATGAAACATTTATTCTCAACTCGATCTCATAAAACCAGACCTTTGAGGGTATGTTTATAAGCTGCAGGTAGAACCAACTGTCAGTAGACAAAATCCATCCTAGGTGATTGTACAACGAATTTGTACAGCATACTGCCATTGAGACCAAAAGCAGGTCCTATTCAATGACAATTAAGTCTAGTGTAGTACATGATAAAATGTAAAGATCGCAAAATCTTTGCCATACTGATCAGTTGTATGTGGCAGATACTACCTATTTTAGCCAACTGTATTACCGCTGGCAATACCATTGACTGAGTTACAAAAGAAAAATCTAGTGACATCTACAAATATTGCTTTGAGGAAGAAGAGCAAGAACTAACATATGCCTCAGCTAACTACAGATACAGTTCAGAGGGTCAAGAAATTTCACTGGAGGAATCAATAAAAAGTCCAACTTGAGAGAGATTTACCTACCAGGTGAATTATTATTGGTTAGTTAAATAAATGTAGGCCCTGATCCTTCAAAGACTCATGTGCATGCTTACATTTATGACCTGTGAGTAGTCTCGTTATAGTGCATAAAGCCAAACAATTATTTAATATCTTCAAGGCAAATAATGAAGAAGGGATAACCAGTGCCTTAATTAACTCTATGATGATACTAATCTGGAAGGTGCTGCAATCACCCATGGAACCAGAAAGATAATACAAAGGCATTTAGAAAGGCGAGAAATATTGACAGGAAATAACTAAATAAGAGATTCATCTTGGAAAAACTTAATACATTCAAAGCATAGTCAGCAGGAGAGAAATACTTAGAGTAGTGTTTCCCAAACTTGGGACACTGCTTGTTTAGGGAAAGCCCCTGGTGGGCCGGGCCGGTTTGTTTACGTGCCACGTCTGCAGGTCTGGCTGATCGCGGCTTCCACTGGCCGCGCTTCGCTGCTCCAGGCCAATGGGAGCTGCGGGAAGTGGCTGCAAATACATCCCTCAGCCCACGCCGCTTCCCGCAGCTCCCATTGGCCTGGAGCAGCGAACCGCAGCTAGTGGGAGCCATGATCGGCCAGATCTGCGGACGCAGCCGGTAAACAAACCAGCCTGCCTGGGTGCTTACCCTGGCAGGCCGTGTGCCGAAGGTTGCCAATCCCTGATATAGATTGTCTGAAACACAGACCAATAATAACGTATGCAACATTGATTCCTGATGGCTTCTGGGTTTTTTTTTTCACAGTGGGACCCGCAATTGGCTGGACCTGCAGATGCGGCAGGAAACAAACCGTCCCGGCCTGCCAGTGGCTTTCCCTAAACAAGCGGTGTCCCAAGTTTGGGAAACACTGACTTAAAGAATAACAATCGCAAATAATTAAATGTGATAGTGGTCCATTATTGATTAAAATGTATTGCCAATTGTTGACTATGCTTGCAGTTCATTATTAAAAAAGTTTGGGACACCAAGTAACTGAACTTAGCCAAGTTTTATTATTAATGGCAAAGTAATACAATACAAAAAGGAGACATACAATTCTTAATTTGCAGCATTTTCACCTTCCACAGAAGGTCTGCTTCGAAGATACACCTTCAAAATTACTTCTATTTATAACAAGATTGTTTACAAATTAGAAAATACTTTATACATCACTGAAGAATCAACCCACTAGTTCATACCAGTTCCTTAACTTTTTGTTCTGGACCTTTCCTTATCTCTTCTTTTGATCACCACATTTCAAGTACCAATAGATGCGAAGGCACCTCCTGATCTTGTACTTGGACGTAGAACAAATGTATTTTACCTTTGATAGATTTTATGTTCACTACTGCCATTAGCTATGTTTAGCTTTGCTGTGTTTTGTGGCATATATATCACTTGACATACGTGAGCAAAGTGAAGTGAATTCTGGGAAAGGCAAATACAATTCAGTTAACAAACTATCCACATGCTAGGTATAATACAATAGTAATATGAGATGTTCTATACTTAATGTGTATGTATTGGCTAACACTTTCTATGGTGATAACATAATAATATCTAGCCTTTGTATACCACTATTTACCTGCAGATCTTTAAGTGTTTTTAAAGGAATAAGTACTGTTATCTCCATTTTACACATGGGGAAACTGAGGCACAGTGCAGTGCTGTGACTAGCCCAGGTTCACACATTGGCAGAGCAGTCTCTTGCCTCCCAGTCCACTGGGCCTCACTGCCTCCATTTAAATGTATAGCCTGGTTAAGCAGTAAGGGAGAGACTTAGGATAATAAACATCTACAAAAAGTCTAACTGTCTGTGGACACTGAAAGAAGTGGTAAAAGCCTCATTTGCTTCAGTTATTTGAAATTAAACTAGAAAAAGCAGTAAAAAATATTCTGTAAAGGAAAATCTTCAGTGAATGACAAGGTCACATCCAACATGACCCAATGTACTAGGTATTTTCCATGTGTAATGTCTATGATTCTCTCATTTAAGAAGCTCTGCAGTAGTAATTCCTGCTTAACCTGGAGGAAGCTCCCAGTTCCTGAGTGTCAGTCTCTTTTCATGGCTGATTTCTTCCTTGTGCTCTTGGATTTACTTTCCATGACCTATTGGGGCTTATAAAAGTCACTTTATTGAAATGATATAATTAGTCTTTTCTTGTTGAAGGCTTAATTGCTGTGCATAGACTTTATGACCACCTTGTTTTTCTAACATTTTAGCCCCCAGAATAATGACTCTTTTACAGTTAGTCTTTCATACTACAGCTCGTATCATGGGAAGTTAGTGTTAGAGACTCATTTAAAATCAATGAGGGAGGAAGGACAGAAGAACATCTAGAGTCAATTACATATTAATAATAGGGTATTATTTAAACAAATCACACACAGCAAAACAAATTAGTTTGTTTATCAACAAGGGGAAGACAAAATATATGGCTCTCAGTGTCCCAAAAGCAACCATCAGAGTAGTAGACAGAGAAGCGGAAGAAGAGGTAAGTCATTTTACCTCTCTACTGAGTAAGATGGTGGTGATGCAATGTCAAGCACCAAATCTCTAAAGCAGCAAACAACTTCCACAAACTCGGAAAGATCTGGAAAAGTAGTATGATTGGCACCAATACACAAATAGGAATTTTTCCACAAAAGCTTGTGACATTTTTATTAATTTTATCCCCAATTTTTAAAATGTGTTCTAAAATGTTATGAAATATTTTGTTCACTAAGAATGGCTTTTTGGTAAATGAAAATGTTCAATATTTATTTTGCACTCAATTTCACTACAACTTAATTTTTAAAAAATCATTAAAAACATTAGAGAAACATTAGTGAGAAACTGAACATTTGAGAGATGTTGAAAAATTATTTGAAAAGTTTGACCAGTTCAGGTTTTAACATAGGCTATGTCTATTCCATCCACCACTGGCAGTAGCATGTATAGCAGTGCTTTTCAAACTGTGGGCCTCGACCCACTACTGAGTCACGGCATGTGAGGTGCTGGGTTGCCTTGCTCTGGTCAGCACCGCCGACTGGGACATTAAAAGTCCTGTCATCAGTGCTGTCCAGCTAAGGCAGGCTAATGCCTACCTCTTCTGACACCGCACTGCACTCTGGGAGCATCTGGCAATGGGTCCAGCTCCTAGGCAGGGGGGTCATGGGGCTCCATGCACTCTCCCTGCCCCAGGCATTGGGGGGGACGGCACTACCTTCAGGTGAGAGTGACACAGAGCCACTTGCATGCCTCTGTCCAAGAGCCAGACCTGCCGCTGGCCACTTCCAGGATGCAGCATTGTCCGTGGTGCCGGGAGAGGTGGGAAACCTGCCTCTGCACCCCCTCTGTGCTGCTAACCAAGAGCCCCCGGGTATATATCCGTGCCCCAGACCCTGGCCCCCCCAAACCTGGAATCCCTTCATGCACCCCAAACCCCTCATCCTCAGCCTCATCACAGAGCCTGCACCCCCAGCCCAGAGCCCTGATCCTCTCCTGCACCCCAGCTCCCTGCCCAAGCCCTGAGCCCTCCCAACTCAGATCCCCTCCTGTACCCCAACCCCTCATCCCTGGCCTCACCCCAGAGCCTGCACCCCCAGCCCAGAGCCCTGACCCCCTCCCACACCCCAAACCCCTCATCCCTAGCTCTGTTGGGTCATGGGCATCAACAATGTCCTTCAACTGAGTCCCCAGAAAAAAAGTTTGAAAACCACTGATGTAGGGTTTATGTAGCTATAGGTGGCAATGAAAAGCAGGCTGCATCCATACTGCTTCGCATAGCTACATGTGTCAGTGAAAGGCTCTGATGGGGCCTGCTGGAGCCTTTCCCCACTGTCTCCACACTACAGAGTCTTTCACTGCAACAGGAAAAGGTTCATGCTATAGGGAGGCAGCAGGACACTGCGCTGCTAAAAGTAGCAATGTAGACAGGAAGAGACACTACTTGGGCATGTAGAGAGCCATGTAGGGCACATACCTACAGAGTTCAGGCATGTATTTACTTGCCTAAGTGGTGCCTTGCTGTTTATACCCATGCTTGAGGGGCATGCAGTGTATGTACACTACACTCCACCGTAAGGCGTATGCAGTGTAGATATATCCATAGTGAGTACTGCTGTGTTAAATCTTTTAATAGCTTTGTCCCATCCTCAATGGTAATTGCTCTAGCCAATTAGTTCGTCAGCAAGAGGGTATGCTGATTTTTTTTCCTTAAAAATTATATGATCCAAAATACAGTCAAAATGTGGTGGCAGGGGGAGGAGAGAGACCTATAATTGTCTCACAATTTTATTTGTCCTATAGCTATAATGGTAGCTTCTGCTTACATGATTCCAGCAGGGATAAATGGCTGATTATATTTTGCTAGACATAAAGGAACATTAGTTAATCTTAATTGGAAAATATGAGCTGATGCTCAAGGATTGCACATGTCGGGGAAAAAGACCACCATCTTGTTAATTTGATCAAACAGCCTGAGGCTCCTTTATTGATCTTACAGGAATACAAGTATGCACATAGGGAGAGCCAGCGAGTCCCCCTGCAAGGGGTAGGCTGCTCTGCCCCTTACAAATTTCACCAAGCTTATAAAGGTTAAAACCGCAAAACGTCATATTGATTACACAAGTTATTTGCCTTTTTTGGTAAGTTAATATTGCAAATCAGCAGGTTATTTCCAATAAGTCCAGTTTGGGGTATTTCCAGTTATTGTTAATTATACTGACTGTTCTATGACCCCTTGATTCCAATTACATATTGCAAAAGCCATTACCATATAGAATATTGCAAATCAGCAAGCTATTTTAACAGATATCATGCGCTTTGGCAGTGTTGAGCTGGTCATCTTGTGACTCCTCCTTTTGATTTACCTTAAGCAAGCAAAAATACATATTTGATTATAGCTGAGCTGGCCACTAAGGGACCCCTTGTCCCCCTCCCAGTTCCTCTTTTGTCAGTGTTTCATACCCCATTTCTTCATACTTAGTTTCTCCACACCCTGCGCCCTATATGCTGATAAACAAGTTATCTTTGAGCAGTTAGAATCTTAACTTTTATTTCACATTGGTTAGCTAAAGCCTGAGGCCTACATACATGGGCCTGTAAAACAATTGCAAAGCTTGTTTAATGAGAACCACACCATTTAATGAGAACCATATCATAACGGGGGGGTTGTATTTTTTATCACACGATGCAAACCATAGGGTCTTGGGCAATTCAGTAATACTGGCACATTAGCCCCACCGCAGGAGCACCTTTTACTCTAACTATTATTCAACTTTCCAAGTCAAACAAGCAGAGAAGATCACTTTAAGAAGAACATGTAACTTTTCCATAAAAAGTCAATTGTAATTAGTCTAACAGGTGCCATTTGTCCTAAGGTCTCCTTGGTAACTTACATCTGCACTATAAGAGGATGCATTTTTAGTGTTCTCAGAAATTCTCTCTTGCTGCGGCTGTCACTCTAAAATTAAGGTTTTTCTAATAGAAATAAAATCTATAAACAGGTAAAAAATAAATAGATGAAGGATAGCAAACTAACATGACATGTACCTGCCAGGACAGATCACTTTGCCTGCATGTTATATACTTTCCCATTTAGTCTTTGTCTGCTTTTTCATCTTTTTCAGCCCTGATCCTGAAAGCTGAGCTGTGTGGACAGATCTTTATCCTCATGCGGAGGTTCATTGGAGTCAGTGGAACTCTCCATGAACACAGGTGTCTGCCTCCACTCTTCAGATTGTTGGATTGGGCCTTTATATTGTAAATTCATTGAGGTGGGGACTGTGTCTTCAGTTATGTTTATACAGAACTTAGGTTTTGGGCACTTTCACAGTGTAAATATTAATTACAAAAAACTCAGTTGAATACCTGACACTGATAGTGGTGCTGAAATATGAGAAAACACATTCAAAAATTTGGATACTTTATCATACCCTTTGTTCACTAATGGAAAAAATGTTTTAGTTGTCTTATTTCTTTAAGTAGGCAAAAACTTCTCTAAGGAAGAGAGACTATATCTGACTTCTTCTAACAGCCTGATCAGAGCAACTTACATTTGTCTGTCAACCTGGCAAGCGACAAGTATTTGTATTTCTCCTTTCTATCATAGTTATTCAATAATGCAGATCATGCTATGGTATCTACTCACTGATCCTTAATCCAGGCTTCAGCCTCTCTTACACAGTTCAAGGGCCCATGCACTTACCGTATAATAATGCATTTCCGGTGGCTTTAGACTTGTATGCTTAAGGCTTATAGCCAACATGAATCTTTTTGTAACACAGAGATTAATAATAGATATTGAGTTGGTTCCTCTCTGCAATGTGATGGCTTCACTGGCAGGTGATTGCTCCATCTAGTCTGACAAACCACGTCTCAAGCCATCAACCAGAAATATCAGAATTAGTCCCTTCTCTCAGACAATAACTACTTTCTTGCTTCCACAGCAATTTCATAAAAATATGGGGTATCTGTACAGTTCATAGTCAACAAGGAAAATGAAAAATATTATTGTCTGCAAAAATTACAGTCTTTCAGAGGCTCACAGTTTTAGGGCTCTGCATCTGAAAATGGCTTCTGCAGTTTAGACTGCAGCCTGACTGAAATATAAAACTATACGGCTAGATTCACAAATGGGATGTAGGTGCTAAAGTGGCAGTTAGGTTCCAAAGTCCAACATTTAGATGCCATTGACATTCATAAAACCTCTGTTCAGCTGCCACCTAAACCTGTAGGTGCTAAAGTTCCTTTGTGCCTAAAGATACATCTACACAGCAATTGAACACCCAGGGTTAGCCCAGGTCAGCTGATTTGAGTTCTGTGGGCGGTGTCACCTAGGGGGGTGAGGGCTCCGTCTAGGGATGCGGGCTCCAGGGTGGGGCAAGAAAAGAGGGGTTCAATGTATGGGAGGAGGCTCCAGGCTGGGCAGGGGGGTTGGGTATGGGGGGTGAGGGCTCCATCCAGGGTTGTGGGTCTGGGGTGGAGCCAGGGATGAAGGGTTTGGGGTGCAGGAGGGGGCTCCAGCCGGGCAGCACTTACCTCAGGCAGCTCCCGGAAGTGGGCAGCATGTCTGGCTCCTATGCGGAGGGGCCAGGGACTCTGCGTGCTGCATGTGCCCGCAGGTGCCACCCCCAGAGCTCCCATTGGCAGTGGTGTCTGGCCAATGGGAGCTACGGAGCCAGTGCTCGGGGTGGGGGCAGCACATAGAGCACCTGTTGCTGCCTCTGTGCCTAGAAGCCAGATATGCTGACCTTTTCCAGGAGCTGCACGGAGCTGGGCACGGAGCCTGCCTGCCCTGCTGCACCACCAACCAGACTTTTAGTGGCCCGGTCAGCACTGCTGACCTGGGCCACCAGGGTCCCTTTTTGACCAGGTGTTCCAGTTAAAAACCACATGCCTGGCAATGCTACTGTGTAGGCAAACAGTCTTGAGCTGGAGCCCAGGTTCTGGAACACTCTCCCCTCACAGGGTCATAGAGCCCGGGCTTCAGGCCAAGCCCAAATGTCTACACAGCAACTTTACAGCCACACAGCCTAAGCCCTGTAAGCCCAGGCCAGCCACGGCCGTGCCACAGGTTTTTTATTCCAGTATACACATACCCTAAATATCTGCTGTTGGGCAAGTGCATGCCTCCTGAGTCCAGACACCACTATGCAGCTAAGCACCCCATTCATGCCTGAGCAATGTCAAGATTCACAAATTAAGCATCCCCCCATTAGGGCCGGCTCCAGGCCCCAGCACGCCAAGCGCATGCTTGGGGCAGCATGCCGCGGGAGGTGCTCTGCCGGTTGCCGGGAGGCACGCCTGCGGGAGGTCCACTGGAACTGTGGGA
Source organism: Chelonoidis abingdonii (assembly GCF_003597395.2). Lineage (NCBI taxonomy): Eukaryota > Metazoa > Chordata > Testudines > Testudinidae > Chelonoidis > Chelonoidis abingdonii. The sequence continues at coordinate 224,077,129 of NC_133769.1, forward strand.
CCAGCGGACCCTCCACAGGGACGCCTGCGGGAGGTCCACTGGAGCCGTGGGACCGGCGAGCGAAATGGCTAGAGCCAGCCCTGCCCCCCATCTATCTCGCCTGCAGGCCCTGATCCAGTCGGCATGCTCTGAGCACATCTACTTTTCACAAAAGATATCTAGTGGTGGTGATGCTCCCCTTTAACCCAGTAGTCCACTGCTTAGCATGCTCATCCAGAATGTGGGAGACCCAGTTCAAATCCCTTCTTTGTGTCATGTGGAATAGGAACTTGAATGCCCTAACCACTGGACCAGGGCTTCTCAAACAGGGGTTGCAGACCAAGGGACTTACTGGCGACCACTTCCAGCAGCTCCCATTGGCCCAGAGCAGCGATGTGCAGACAGTGGGAGCCATGATTGGCCAGACCTCCAGATGTGGTAGGTAAACACACCAGCCTGACTCACCAGGGGCTTTCCCTACACAAGTGGTGACCCCTGTTTGAGAAATCCTGCACTGGACTGTTGGCTATTCTGCAGGATGTCTCTCTCAATCTCTGTTGAAGCTGCTTCAGTTGGTTTAAAATACTTAGACACTGGGTCAGAGAAAGAGTGAGAATTCCTCTATAGCCTGCATGACAGATGTTGCTGTAAGTCTGGGGACCGTTGTGTTAATTTATGTAGTTTATGTAAGATTTGTGTTCTAATCCATGGGGCAGAGTACCACATCTTTGACAGGAACAAAACCGGTAGGGGACGATTACTCCTAAGATTGTAAACAACCCCAGAGAAGTTGTACCAGCTGGTATGGTTTGCATAGACTGGTTCAGGCTGGGTTTTCCAGAGACTAGAAGACAAAGAGAAGGCTTTTGATATCAAGGATGACCTTGAATGACCCAGCATTCCTTTTGATTCAGCAAACACACAGGACCTTCTATCCAAGGTGGGGTCAATCCTCGCAGGAAGGGTTGGAGACTGGTGAGTGACTTTTTGTAAACTTTTAGCCTGTGTATAGGAACTTTTATTGATTTTTATATGTTTTTCTCTATAATGCTTATACCCTAAAAATATATTTATCTTGCTTGGTGAGGAATAGTCGGTAATTGGTATATACTGTTGTAGCTCCTGAACAAAGGCTAACCTCAAGTACTAGATCCCAGTCAGACCTGCTGGGGAAATCAGTGAGGTGTGGAGGGAATGTAAGTCTAACATACACACACACACACACCCGGCGCCCCAATCATAAACGAAAGATACACCGAGTCTCACCTGAGAAAGGTGACAGTTGGGAGTCAAACCTTAAGTGGTTGCCCTTGAGGAAAGGCAGGAATGCTGACAAAAGTGTAAATGCTGAAATTGTGATAGTCTGGTGTTCACAGCCCTACCCTGAGAAGTGGGAAACCCAGGTTCTGGTCTCGGATCCAGTGAATATCCCAGGTGAGTGCTCTGATTACTGGGTAAAATGGGGCCTTCTGCTCAATTTTTCTTGAGAAAGGACTGACCTGGCTTGAACACCTAACTCCAGGAGAGGGTTCATGGATATGAATCCCAAAAAGAGATAGCCAGAAGGGGAAATGCTGAGGAGAGGGGTTTGGGCAAAGCCCGCCCCCTCGAAGAATATTAGATGCCTAGCTTAAACAGCTCCCCACTTAGCTTGCTGACTTCAATGAATCACTTTTTTGGATGCCTAACCACTCTCCCCACGTGCTGTATGGGGAGCCTGGGCACCTAACTTGGGGTTGTGAATTCCACTAGGTGGCTAGAAGTTAGGTGCTGCAATGCTCATCCTTGAGTTAGGTGATCAGTTACAAAGGTCAAATAGTAATTTCCAAATATTAAACAATCAAGTGAATACTCACTAGGGTTGCCAACCCTTCAGGATTGTCCTGGAGTCTTCAGAAATTAAAGATTAATCTTTAATTAAAGATTATGCCATGTGATGAAACCTCCAGGGATACATCCAACCCTAATGCTCACAATGAACAGTTCAGAAAAAAATCATAATAACTAGATATAGTCATAAAAACTTAGTCAATTTCAAATAACAAGCTTGTAAAAACCATGATCTTCAACCACCCACAATGAGAAAAAAGGCTCAATCTGTCAAATTATTTGCAACAAAATAATATGACCTCCTCTACTGAACAAATAACTCTGACAAATACTAGACAAGGTGGTAGATTTGAAAACAACATGGATAAAGAAGCATACCGCTTCTTTGTGTCTCTGTTGAAACTACATTCACACTGATATACAGCTTTGTATCTTAAATGCTTTACCAATATTAACTAATGGTCTTTTCTTTTTTCAATACCTAAACAGAACTTGAACTACTCAGACTTCATCACGCCTAAAGAATGTAATGAGTAGAATGGGGAAATTTATAGACTCCAATCCACAACCCTTGCATACACATAAAAATGACACAGGAATGACTTTGGTCTGTGTTTCTTTTGTCACTTTTGTATGCGCAGATTTTTGAGATGATTCATCATAACATCCTTTCAGGATATAACCTATAATAGATCATGTCTTTGCTTAGTACAGAGTTAATCTGTGGATCTAGAGGAGCGTTTCAATGTAAAATGGGAGTGCAGAGTATTGACTATTGAAAATGTTACAAATATGAGGGCACTGATTCAATTAATACACAGTGTATGAGGTAAGGTCCCACTGGTGTGAACTGGAAAGCAAAGGAAAATTTAGATGAATTCTTAGAGCTCTGTCATATATGGAATCCATTTAGCAATATTTAAGTAATAAAACTCTACAGGAAATGTACTACGAGGAACTCTTGTATATCTAATGCATTAGAAGGCATGATGCCAAAGGCTGATGCTGTCTAGTGTCTATGCAACAAAGTATACATTATTACTAGATAGTGTGATCCCTGGACTATCTTATTACTATTTTAAAATGTGTATGGAGATAATTTACAAAATGGTTAATAACATTAGATGTGACTCCCAAGTTGCAAGTTCAGACTGAATCGAAACTTTCTCAGAGTTAGGGGGTTATTTGAATTTGGTGTTGTGGTTTGGTCCAGCAGAGAGGGAGTCTAAATTTCGATGTGGATTTAAATGAAAGTTTCCCAAAAAATGCAGAAGATAGAAGGCTTGAACCAGATCCAGTTTGGGGTCTAATATTAATTAGATTAATTATAAAAAAATAATAATGAATATTTCCATAGTATTTTGGATCTTCAAAGTTCTGCACAGACTTTAACCAGTCCTCACAATACCCTGCATTAATAAATTTTTATTAGATAGGCCCCTTGCAGATGGAAAAGGTTTCTTTTTCTCGGTATGTTGTGCATTGCATGCACCCTCTGCCCTTGAATAAATTTTACACAAAGATGTAGTAAGAAGAGGCCCTGAGACAGAAACCTTGGTATCAGAGGCCTGGTATGAGGCCTGAGGCCTGAACTAAAGTAATGGTCAAGACTTTGCTAATATAAAGCAAAGTTAAGCTGTGAGCCAGAGGCAGACCCTGCTCACAGAAGCTGGCAAGAAAAGGGCTGATGTTGCATAAACATATATCCACATAGTGTATTGAAGTATAAACCAGAACACTCTATACTGGAACATTCCACAGATAACAAGGAACAGGCTGACCCATCCCAATGACAGGGCCAAAAGGGTAATATGATGGATAGAGTTGTTTTGTTCAAACCAACATGTACAAGGTGAGAGGCAGCACCTTACTGCATAGAGGGGTTGTCTTGCTACGTAGAGGGGTTGCACCTCAATACGTCAGGAGTGATGTGTAACTTTGTTTGTACCTGTGTATAAGAATGCATCCCTGGGGCGGTGTCTTTGTCCGGCCGAGGGGGCAGTGGAAAGTCCCGCCACTGACTGAGCTGAGTCCATTGACCGGGGGTACATATTCGTAGTATGTCCTGTAGAGTAAAAGTCTATAGGGAACTATTATTGCGCTCCGTACGGCAATAAACCTGGCTGAAGTACCTTCGTACCTTACTAGACTCTGTGGTCATTGGGGGTTCTCTTTGGATCTGCTGTGTCAGCTATCTTCGAAGAGCCGGGACAGCACATGGAGGGAACACATGCACGCAGCCGAGTGATATCAACATTGAACAGAGCAGAGCACCACACCGGTAGCATCTGACAACAAAAAATATTAATCTTATAGAGTGGTCTTATATAAACAGGAATAAAATGTTCTTCAAAAATACTCATTTAAACTTAACTAGCTAATGTATTTTTAACATACTTACACAACGATCACAAAGGATATTCAGGAAACAGCAAACTTTATAAATTGCTCACAGAGGGATTTGGAATCACTCTTGTAGTCTTGGTGCTCTCATTTGAAATCAGTACTGCAAATCCATGATCATTTAAAATTTCTTTAGCTATAAAGGATTGGGATTTTAATTTTCTGATGCACTTCTCATTATATCATTTTGCAAAGTGCCAAGTGGATTTGTACAGGCATTCGTAACCTGTTCTGTCACTGTAGTTAATGACAGCCACCGTATGAGTTTGGAATTATTTATTTATTTATAGTAAATTTGGTTTAGTTAATAGGCAATGATGTTTCCTTTTATCTTTTCCTACTTTGTATTTTAATTCATTCTATAAAAATGTTGATGACAGGCTAAAATACCATGCCTGCATTTATATATATAAAAGAGGATGGAAAGGTGTGTGTAAGGGAGGTCATTCGAACTGTGACTTGTGTCATCACTGACATACTATTCATAGCCACTGTTACATATGGGAGCTCTGATTTAATTTTCTCATGGAAGTCAAAAAGTAAAATCTGTAACTTACACTATCTGACAGCATATGCTGGTGTCTTCTGCTTTCTGCTAATCCTAGAAGATTTACATTGCCTCTTCCAGCTGTGATCTTGTCAGATCTTCTACGTTATGGGTCCAGTTAGTTAAATAATTGGATTGGAGACCTGTAAGGCAAATCTAGGTGTTGCAGGAACTGGGGATTCAATAGGTTGAACTACTCTGAGTCTCTTGAGCCACTATTCTGTTTGGGGGTGCCGTCTGTTGGATGTAATGTAAAACCAGAGTCCTCATCTGTATAGTATTAATTTCTCCCCTGCACTTTTCCAAACAGTATCGATGGGCTTTAGCCCTATAAATCCTTTCGGCCCCAATTCAGGACAGCAGCCATGATTCAGGACACCATTTAGCACTTGCTTAACATTAACCACCTGTTTAAGTGCTGACCTGAGTCAGGGCAGTATCTTTTTAAAGTCGTATTGTTTATAGTGAATGACACTAGTCTGGTTTTCAAACACTTCACTGAGTGATTTTTACCCCACCTCTAAAACTCATGTACAAAGTCTTTTGTACCACGTAAGTACCATGTTAAAAGTACAAGATTTGATCCACTGACCAGTGATGACAATGGAAAGACTCCTGTTGATCTAGGCATTGGGTCAGGCCCTTAATGTAGCTTAAATGTAGAAGGTAGTCACATGAAGCAGATGCACTGCATTGAATGTAATCCTTAAGGGATACATTTTCTTATGTTATGTTTAGACAAAATTAATCACAGACTAAAAAAAGCTCCTAATTCTAACAAACAGGCAACATACAAAAAGTTGCCATTATAAAATTACTTGGGCTGCAGACTTTGGCCTAACATTCCGAAGGGTAATATTATTTCACAGAACTACACAGTTCTGCTGAAAAGGTTGTTCGGTATTCTGAGTAGTCAGTGTCATCTTCTATCAGCACAAAATAGAACCATTTTAACCTAAAATAAAACAATTTTTAATAGTAATCAGGCAGCTGCTGCAGAGAATGTATTTTATCATTAGATAATCACACCAGTGGGAGATTAGAGGCACCCAGCTGCGTCTCTTGCTTTATGCATCAGAAATTTAATTATCTCATAGAAATCATACCTGTTGTTGCTGTGTGTTGTTTAATTAAAAATGAAATTAAAAGATTATTTCCACATGTATTTTACAAAACAATTATATAAAAAATAAGTAGATAAAGAGAAATCACAATACTGTATAATATATATGTAGATATTAACAACATATTAGGAAGTAATTTGATTATTATTTTCTTTCTAGTGAAGGGCAGCTTAGTGGGAAGGGGACAATAATGTCACATATGCAATATTCTGAGGGGTAATAAAATTATGCTACTGTTGCATCTTTTCTAAATCCACAACAGAAACATTATATGGGAAGAATTATTTCATACTTTAGACTTTTCCACACTAACAGGTTGTGAATATTAACATTTCTGATCAACTGTAGGTATCTTGGCCTCATTGTGATTTTCTTTCACGTGTCCTACCAAAAGGCCTATAAAAATGTAATTGTCTATAAAATGTTGGGGGGGAGGTGTTTTGTTTTTTAATGAAGCACAACAAAAAAATGCTACTAAAACATCAAACATCTATAATTTTAATGACTTGGACATCTTAAACAATGCCAATTATAGCTCTAATCCTATGAAGACTTTATGCAGATACTTAACTTTACACACAGGCATAAAGTGAAGCTTACGCTGCATAAATCTTTGCAGGACTGGGCCTATTTTTTTTAATTTAAAAAAAATTAAAGATTGCACCTGTGTTAACAGTCTGTAAATCAGGGCGCAATCTAATGTGATTTTAATTTACCAAATCATAATAATAGAAAGGTAATACATGCACAATTTTTTTCCAGTCACTTTCATTGCCCTTCTGTAGACTGACTGCCCCAAAACAGGCATTTAAGCTTTACTTCCCTGTTGACATCTTATTCTGTAAAAAGAACACTTTTTAAAATAAAATGCAACATCAAATAAATCTGCCTGTACTAACTTCCTTTTTCCTAAATTACCATAAGAGTTTATAATTTTCTTTTGACTATTATACTGTCTGTTAGGTCCCAGCATTACTATTGTAGACATATATAACAATGATATGATTGCAACATAGAGACCAACTGGTGCCAGCTGGCAAAGGGTTCACTGTTCTGTAACAGCAACTCCTAATAGGCCTGACAGCTCTCTGCACCTAGCACACTGCTTTCACGGTATTTCTCCATAAAGAATATCATCTGAGGCCTGGTCTACACTGTGCGTTTAAACTGATTGTAGCAGCGTTAAACTGACTTAACTACGCACCCGTCTACACTACAAGGCCCTTTATATCGATATAAAGGGCTCTTTAAATCGGTTTCTGTACTCCTCCCCAACGAGAGGAGTAGCGCTAAAATCAGTATTACCATATTGGATTAGGATCAGTGTGGCCGCAAATAGATGATGGCCTTTGGGCGGTATCCCATAGTGCACCACTGACCGCTCTGGACAGCAATCTGAACTCGGATGCAGTGGCCAGGTAAACAGGAAAAGCCCCGCGAACTTTTGAATTACATTTCTTGTTTGCCCAGCGTGGACCTCTGATCAGCATGGATGGCGATGCAGTCCCAAATCCAAAAAGAGCTCCAGCATGGACCGTAC
>NC_133769.1:224086194-224126598 GCF_003597395.2 Chelonoidis abingdonii
TTGTTTTCCCGGAGGAAGGAATGACTGACAACATTTACCCAGAACCACCCGCGACAATGATTTTTGCCCCATCAGCCACTGGGCTCTCAACCCAGAATTCTAAGGGGCGGAGGAGACTGCGGAAACTATGGGATAGCTACGGAATAGCTACCCACAGTGCAACGCTCCAGAAATCGACGCTAGCCTCGGACCATGGACGCACACCGCCGAATTAATGAGCTTAGTGTAGCCGCGTGCACTCGACTTTATACAATCTGTTTTACAAAACTGGTTTATGTAAAATCGGAATAATCCCGTAGTGTAGATGTACCCTGAGTTCTTAAATGAAAGCTGGTGTCACACTCGTTATGAATACTGTTGTGAAATGTATATAGTGATACTGTATAAACAGTTATATATGTATGCTAGAAATATGTTCCAAAGTCTGTACTGAGGCAGAGTTGATAGATTTCTGCCAGCCAAAGAATGTTTATTCACCTGTCTCTGATGAAATGTAAATGAAGCCCTGTAAGCCAATACAATGGAATCTATTTGCATATTGAGTCAACAGAAAAGGAGCACAGACAAAAAAAAGCAAGCCATTGGGGGCTAGTCTAGTGGTGTGCAAAGACAATGAACTTTGGGGGAGTATAAGAAGAAGGCAAGAAGACACCCCTTTATCCTATACCTAGGAATTAAACAAACAGCACATTGACATTCATGAAAGTGGGATCACAGCCAACCTTGTCTTGAAATGCTGCAAAAGACTTTGGATGAGATAAGACTGCTCTAGATAGAGATTAGCCTGTTAAATTCAATCTCTAGAGAGTGTTTATTGATTTTGTTGATAGGTAACCTTCTGTTTCCATTATTTTTATTCACTGTCTCTTGAATCCTGGTCTTTGATAATGAACTCATGGTTCTTTTCACTATAAATATCTCTCAGTGCCGTGGTATTATGCAAAGAGCTGATCCTCAGTTGCATCAGTCAAGCTGGTGACACTTCCTTTAGTGCCAGCGAGTTTCTCTTTCTCTTTTGGAGGCAGAGGGGTAACAATGTGACTCTCAGTCCTGAGCACCCCAAGAACCATCACAATAATATATACTGTTATCTGATTTTTACAATGGATAACTTAGGCTCCAATCTTCATGTGCTTAACTTCAAGTACATAAAAGCTAGTACTCATATGCTTAAAGTTACACTTGTGCTTAAGTGCTTTGCACATTGGGACTTTAATGGACAACTGTGCTGGTGCAACAGACTAGTGATACTGGCAATAGCTTAAGACAATAGTTTTATTACTTTGAAGTTTAAAAGGAGTACAGATGAAAACTTATAATACTGTCCCTAATTTAACCAAAGCCCTACACCACAAATTAGACAACAATTATGCAAGAAGAATCCCAGAATTATGCACTAGGAATTCCAGAATAATGTAGCATTGGTGGTCCTCCTTAAGTCATCTTCATCTTACTATCTCTATCATCCTGACCAATCAGTGCTTCTCAGAATTGTTTATATTTTTATTATAGTCAATGTATTATGTGCTGCTCTCCACTAAGTGTAAACTTTCAATGAGCTATGGAATTTTCAGGTGATGAGTAATCAGGCAGATTGTCTGGGGAAAGCTGTAGGTTTTGGCAGCTGAATAAGAGACAGCACTTTTAGCACCCAGGTGGGAGGTGGATTTGCCTTCAGTATCAAGGAATCAGTTGAGGCTTTTGGTAATGGGTGCAGGCAGATATATCAGCATGTGAAATCATGACCTTGAAGTAGTACTGAGAAGATCCTTCACCCATCTTTCACAAGCTGCTCAACAACCAGCACTAATGACTGCATACATGGGTTCTACGCCGGCAAAATGGGGTGAAGGATGTGCGCAGTTGGAGCAATGAGATAGTTTGGTAGGGAACAGTGCAATAATTCAGAAAGATTGTGATGGGTGTTGCATGAAAGAAAGAAAGGAGGAGACATTCCTATGTCTCTGAGGAGGCCCTCAGAGACATAGGAATGTGTACACATTGCAGTAACATAGAATGCAGGGCCCTTGGTTCATACGTGCTTTCTGTATGTCCATTAACCCTCATAACAGTGCACATGGAAAATGTTTGTAGGACTGTCTTATGCTGGGGGTTAACACAAGAACCCCCTCTGACTGCCTTTATGTCTCTTCCAGAAGTGCCAAGCATTCTGACATCTTTTTTGTCCCTCCATGCAGGGCCGGTGCAAGGATGTTTCGCGCCCTAGGAGAAACTTCCACATTCCTCCCCCCATGCCCCGCCCTGAGGCATCCCCCCGGCAGCAGCTCCTAACCCCCACCCTCCACCCTGAGGCACCCCTCCCACCCCAGCTCACCCCTCCTCCACGCACGAGCACAAGCACCCCAAGCAAGCCATCTCTGCTTCACTTCTCCCACCTCCCAGGCTTGCGGCGCCTAAGCTGATTGGTGCCGCAAGCCTGGGAGACGAGAGAAGTGAAGCATCTCAATCCTGCCCTGCCTCCTCCCCGAGCATGCCGTGGCTGCTTCACTTCTCCCAGCTTGCGGCGCCAATCAGCTTAGGCACCTCAAGCCTGGGAGGCGGGAGAAGTGAAGCAGCCATGGAGTGCTTGGGGAGGAGGCAGGGCAGGGATGAGCTGAGGCGGGGAGTTCCTCTGCGTGCCGCCCCCCATCTTGCTGCAGGCGGCCCTCCCTGCACTCCCCCTGCCCCAGCTCCCTCCACTTAAATGCTGGTGGCAACCAGGGCGGCCGAAGATCCAGCCACCGTGGTCACTGCCAAAGAAAATGGCGCCCCCCAAATCCTAGCGTCCTAGTGACCACCTAGGTTGCCTAAATGATTGCACCGGCCCTGCCTCCATGTTTTGTTAACATCCTTAGACATGGCTCCTGATTGTTCATAGCTCACTTTGTGCCTGGAGGTGGAGGAGGTATGGTTCCTAACAATACACCTCATTTACCAAGCTCCGTAATTGAAAATAAACTCTGTTCTCACAGACAGCCCTATTTATTATTGCATTAACTGAGCACAATGCAGGGACCTGGAATGGGGGGAAAAGATGACTTTATGCCTTTAGTTTCCTCGTTATTCTGTTGTCCCTGCCTATTGATAATTTAACCCACTTTCCAGAGCATCCAGGGTCCCGTACTGTGTGACCAAATCTCACTCTGAAAATTTGCTTGTAATTCTCCTCTCCAGAAATGAATAGATAAAGTGAACATCCTGTTTAATATTCCAAATGGTAACACTGATCCATGAGAATTAAGCAGCTCTGCAGTAATTTCTGTTCATAATGATGAACTTTATCTTCATCAGTATAAAACTACACAATTTTATTTATAATAAACATTTTCTGTAATTGCAATAAGACAATTGAAGAGACAATGATTTATCATCAGATTATCATCGTCTGGGGGAATTAAAGGCACCTGGCTTCTTTATGTATTGAAAATGTAATATTCTCATTAATATCAAACCCTGCTGTCTTGTCATACTGCTTAATTAATCATTTAATTATCAGACCATCTTCAAATACACTGTATGTATATACCCATAACTCGATGCCTAACAGAGCTCATATTACTATTTTGTGTAAATGCACATAAATCTCAATCTCTGCACATCGGGAAATTCCTGGGGAGAAAGAGTTCCATGCAGTGGAATTGGCTTAACTATGAAAACAGTGTCCCACCAAAATGATTTGGATGAACAAGAAACACTGCTGAACTGAAGCCCAAAAGAGTAGTAATACAAAATATTTAAAGTCTGGCCTAACTTTAAGCATGTGAGAAGTTTCATCGACTTTAGTGGTACTAGTTCCATGCTTAAAGGTTACACACATGCTTAAGCAACTTGTTGAATCAGGGCCTTACTTTCTTAGGATTGTGCATTGCAGATAAATAATACTCAATACAATATGTTGTTGTTGACAAGTGACACTACCCTCACTGAGTATATGGGATGCAAGAAATGGTGGGTGTTCCTGATGTTGGGTTCATGGGTCTCATACTCATCAGTTTAAAAAACAAACAAACAAATAGAACACTAACAACATCAGATAGCGATAAATCCACCTCCCAGGGAAGCCAATGGTACTCTTTTCCAAACAAGATGTCAAAATCTAACCCTCTAAACCTATATTATCTGAGCCAGCAATCAGAATAAAATAATGGACTAATAGGAACAAAGCAGTTATTACCCCAGATCAAAGGAAGGATTCCTCATTCATTAATTTAACCAACATATTGCAGGAAATATTTGTTCAGGTGCCTTTTTTGATGCAGTGGCCCCACAATTTTTGTATTTTTCAGGATATGAACCTGCAGCTTCTGCTTCCCTGTTGGGTTTTGGATTATTTTATTTTGGCAATATGGACTGGCCAGTATCTCTTGCCCAATGAATGCACTGGGATATTAGCAGTTTACATGCTATTAATATTGTTTTCAGTTACACCAGAGCTGATTCCTGAGAGTTATATCCAAGTCCCTTTTCTTGTGAAAATGTTTCTTCTTCATTGTTAAGATTTTCTTTACCTCAGACAGAGTTATTACAAAAAGACTGTGGAGTCTCTTCCCATTTCATCATTCTGCATCACCGCAGTATTTATTACCTAAACATTTCAGCTTAGTTTAAAAACTGTTCAAATGCTTCTGAGACTCTTTACACTTGCTCATGAAATTTGTATCCAGCAAAAACTGTGTGAACTTTAAGCATATGTCTCATGTTTATTAATGTAAGTTTTTAATACCTTAGTATCCTCTTTTTAATGTTCATGTGTTAGGAATAGCCCTTCCTTTCCCCCACAATCCAAACAACAAGTAGTAGCATTTTTTCTTGTTTAGTCTTTACTGTTTTAGACCAGCAAATACCAGCTCCACAAGATGAATTATTTTTTTCCAAATCTCTGAAAGCTTTCCTGTCTCTGTCTTATTCTGGGTGCAAGAGCTGTCCTTAGAGACACAGATGGCAATGGATTGTCTGTTCTAATATTATGTTGCAATCCCCCAGAAAGGAGACATACAGAAGTCACTGAAGGGGTCAGGGATAGCACAGAATGGTACCAAAATTGTAACTTATCCTTTCCCTGAGGTCTAATGTGCAGACCCAAAGGAGATAGAGGGAAAAAGGAATATGTAACTTGAAGTCTTTAAACCATGATTTGAGGACATCAGTAACTCAGCTAGAGGTTAGGGGTCTATTACAGGAGCGGGTGGATAGGGTTCTGTGGCCTGCAATGTGCAGGAGGTCAGACTAGATGATCACGATGGTCCCTTCTGACCTTAAAGTCTATGAGCCCTGTGATGTTAGTTCCCAGGCTTGGCAGAACAAGTCTTTTCAGCTTGTTAGAGACACGATGTAAGGTCCTCAAAGCTGACAGCTTTGCCCATTGTCTTTTAAGTGTTTGCTAGAACCACTGTCTTCTTCCTGTTTGTTCGTCTCACAGCCTCCTATTAAGCTAGACCACTACACAGGAAACTTTTATATCCCAATATACAATAATTCCCCTCACTGATTATGTCACATATAATATTCATAAAATTGTCCCATTTCAGTATTCTCAGATTATTATATAGCAGCACTTACAGTATTCATAATTGCAGCTGGTCAGGAATTTGTTGACAAAATGTTTTTTGTAAAAACAGAAACTTTTTGTGGAAACATCAGTTTTGATTAAAATGTTTCTCATGGAATTTTAGAAGGAGGGAAAAGGGAGAAAGAGAACCTAATCTACACAGCGGTGTAGCCAATAGCCCAGTGATTAGACTGCCACTCACATGGCACATGAGAGAACAAGGCTCGAGCCCCTTCTCTCTTTTTTTTTCTTCTCTCTCTTTCTGTTTTTGTGACAACAAAAATAGAAAGGGCTAGTTTTCAGTCTGATGTGGAATGAAAATAAAAGTCAAAACCTCAAAATTTTTCATGGAATGGAATTCTTGTTTTCCAGCCAGCCCTATTCATAGCATTATTACATATTCATATTCTTACATTATCACATAGCACAGTGCTTCCCCAAACTTGGGACGCCACTTGTGTAGGGAAAGCCCCTGGTGGGCCAGGCTGGTTTGTTTACCTGCCACGTCTGCGGGTCCAGCCAATCGCGGCTCCCAGTGGCCGCAGTTCACTGCTCCAGGCCAATGGGGGCTGCTGGAAGCAGCGGCCAGTACGACTCTTGGCCTGCGCCACTTCCAGCAGTTCCTATTGGCCTGGAGCAGCGAACTGCAGCCAGTGGGAGCCGTAATCGGCTGGACCTGTGGACGGGGCAGGTAAACATACTGGCCCAGGCCACCAGGGGCTTTCCCTACACAAGCGGTGTCCCAAGTTTGGGAAACACTGACATAGCAGTTCCACATCTGTCATAAGAAGATTGCAAAGCATCCATACAGACTGAAAATTAGCCCAAGGTGGCCATGGCCAGGATATGCTTTGGAGATGTGCTGATTCAGCACATATTTGGGGCCACCTCCACATCTTTTAAAGAAACTTAACCACGAGTTAAAGATGCCCCTTTCCCAGAAAAACACTATCTGCTTCCTCCTGTACCAATGGTGGTGAATTTAAGTCCTTGGTCTCTTTCTTTCTCCTAGGCCATTTTACCACAGAAGTAAAAGCTTGGCACTCACTCAGTTTAGGGAAACATTCCTATGAAAGGAAAATCACCTTTAATGCCCTGATTACACCCAATTAGGTAATGACTTTTTTTCCAACCAAAAATTTTGATGGAAAATAAATTTTCCATGGAATACTTCAGGTTTTCATCAAAAAACAAAACAAAAAAATCTTCAGTTTTCAGTGACTGAAACCCTCTCAAATTTTCAGTGTTTGGATATTTTTAAATGAAAACTCAGATGTTTCATTTACAACCTCCCCCCTTTTAAAACAGGTTTTGACCCTCTCTAGTTCTGAGTTTAAATACTCAATCAGACAGGAAAATGTGCTGCATGAATCATATGATTGAGTCTGAAACTGCAGCTGATTTATAATTGTGCACAGAGCTGCTTACTGGCAGAAATACAGTGTCTGACTGAAAAGAACAGAAAACTAGAATGTCATTCTATGTGTTTATTTTACTTCTTTTTCTTGATCTTTTCATCTTCATTTTATTCACCTGTCTTTGCTTACCTGTCTCTGCTTTGTAAAGTTGTGTTTTCATTGTTCCATCTGGCTAGGGAAAGTAAATTGGGCATATTGCTTTAATTTAAAGGGGCATAAAAGCAGCAGCTGCCATGTGAGAAAACACAGTGGAATAGGATGATTGGCTGAAGCCAAATGGAGGATGAACTTGTGCCCTTATCAAATGGTCTCCAGTTCCTTGGTCAGTTAAGTTCAGATCAGGATTCTTAATGGGCAAAAGCAAATGTAACATTCTTGTAAAGGTGCTGGTAGAAGAAATAATTACCGCTTCTAATATCTAAATGTATACATTTATATTCATTCAACATTTTTATTTAAACAAGCAAACAAAAAAGTATCAAATACACAGTCAATATTCTGACTTTTTTTCTCCACTTCCATCCTGCACTGAACCAGCAGGAGTCTAGCCCCCGCTGTTCTGCCCATGTGTTCATAGTGTCTTACATGTAAAGTTGTGTGTCTTTTCCTATTGTGTTTTCTGCTAATTGTCTAAGCAGTTTTGAAACTAATAACCCAGAAAGCAGAACCAAAAGCAAGTTTCACCAGAGAGCGCAGAGGTCAAAATATAAATAAACACATCGGTAAATATATAAATAGCTGCAGCACAATATGCTTCATTTCTTTTTTTTCTTCTTACCTCAAAAATGCCACCCTAAATATGATATCAGTCTGACTTAAGGTATGAGTAGAAACGTAAAACAAAACAAAACCCCACCACTGTCACCACAAGGTGGCAAACCTAAATCTCAGGGATCCAGACTCAGATTTTTTTAATCCATATCTTTTTATGTCTCAGTAGATTTTTACCCCATTCATGTATATACTATACAACTGTATATTAGCATCAAAATGAAAACAGATGTATATGCCCTGATCCTTCAAACCCTGATGCACATGCTGAACTTTAAGCACCTGATTATCCCCACTGATTTTAAGTTAAGCATGTGCATCAGTGTTTGCAGGACTGCAACCACAATGTTTTCCCAGCATGGTGCTTTGCACCACCCCAATAAGGTGTCACTTTTTGGGGTGCAATTCAGACCAGTAAGAGTGTCATTGCCTGTCTTACAACCCTGGTTGCTTTAAATGTTCTGCTGCTGTGGCTCATAGCCTGAACACCAACAGCCAGCAGACAAGCATGCAATCCCTTGAGTGTCTGCATGCCCTGCTTCAGCGCTCTGACCCCAGCAGCCCGCCTACAACAACAGTCCCACCCTGGTCTCCAGCAGCCTTGGTTTCTACTTGTAGGGTGACCCCCCCAACACACCCCCAGTCCTGAATTTCCCCCAAACCATCTGCTCTGAAATGTCCTTCTTCTGGAATAATCAGAGAAGTAATAAGATGTCTTGCTCCTTTAAAGAGACAAAAACATAGTTTATTACTTTAACTGGAGTTAATTATCATTTCAACTCAAATGCAGCCTGGAGTTGGTTTAGATTATAAGTAAAACCAGTTTATTAGCAAAAAGAGAGATGTTTTAAGTGTGTTCAAGTACAAGGGATAAAGACAAAATGCTTACAAGCAAATCAAAGTAAAATAGGATTGCTGGTGGCTAAGACTTAACAAGCTACGGCCTTGGTGCAACGTACATTTCCTTCCAATCATTCTTCTTTCCAGCTACAGCTGACTTTCTCTTAGTCAGGACCTACCACAGAAGTAGAAAGTGCTGATTTCCCTTGTCCTCTTAAGGAAAGATCTTTCTCTAAGCAAGGCTCTCACATATATTCGGTTCCCAGAGACGTCAACCCCCTTTGTTGAAGAGCTCAACTTGCCCCTTCTGTCTGTCTAGTGATGGGGCCCAAGATAGCTTATTCTCTCTCCTTATGTCTTTCCACACTCACTGTTTTCTCCCCAGACTCAGAGTGACCTCATGGTGTTCTTCCCCTCCTGCTGGCTGCTCACTCCCCGCTGATTTCTATGTAAATGGAGCTCCTGTTGGTTTTGCTCATACCTTGCTTAATTTCATTGGTGACAGAAAACTGCTTTCCCTCCTGTTGGTTTCCCCCCTTTCTTTGGTCACAAGATTTAAAGCATAATCTCAGTGACTATTCATAATACCTCCTATAGTGTAAATACATACATTCTACGATGATATTAATGACCAGTGTATCATTAGCTTTTAAAAAGGCCTTACTTGATACACTTTGATAATACAGTAATATTGTATACAAGCAGTTGATTCAATTACTTATCAGATGAGGATCAGACAAGGCCGGCACTTCCATTTAGGGTGCTGGGATTTGCGGGGGGGGGCGGCATTTTGCCACCCTCGGTGGCAATTCGGCAGCGGGGGGTCCTTCCGCACTCCGGGTCTTCGGCGGCAATTCTGCGGTGGGTCCTTCACTCTCTCCGGGACCCGCCGCTGAAGTACCCCGAAGACTGGGAGCGTGGAAGGACCCCCCCATCGCAAAATTGCTGCCAACAACCGGGAACGTGGAAGGACCCCTGCCTAGAGCGCCAAAAACCCTGGTGCCGCTCCTGGGGTCAGACCTCCGGTATGTATAGTTAACATACTATCTCCCCCACGTGCCAGGTTGATGGCTTTATTTACCTTTTATGTAAATATGTTTCATTGTCTCTGCCTGATGACCAAGCTAGTCAGACAAGAAAATATGCATTCTTTTGTCTGGGGCAGAATGGGCTTATTCATTGCTTGCCAAATACATTTTAAGAACATAATTTTAGCACATATCCATAACTCTTAGTATACCTCTTGTACATACATCATGCAATAATATTAATGATCAGCAAGTTATTAATTTTCCTATGATATATTACATGCCACCTTTTGGATATATATATCATGACAACAGTGATTAGGTCAGCCCTAATGAGTTGCTGACACAGAGTAGTGAACCACCAATGAGAGGGTCTGTGCTTTAAGGGCACAAGTTGGTTTTTAACTTTCAACAATTTGAAGTTTTATATTTTTCTAGCCTGGATGTCTTTATTTTCCTAGTGGCCATGTCAGATGTGAGCACATAACTAGGTTTGGTGGCACAGAATATGGCTGAAATTACTTTCTGTATATGTGTGACCTTTCTGAAAGCTGAACCATTAAAATTTAGTTAACAGCTAAGGTGAATTATTTTGTGTATGTAGCTTCTATTTCTGTTTTAAAAAAATAAATTGAAGGGCATGATTTCAAGTTGAAAATTCAGCACAAAGCTTTGTTAAACTGCTGTAAAAATCTTCCAGAAGAAGCTATTTCTAGCTACACTCCATTGCTCTCGATAAGCCATTCAGACCCTTACATTTTCTAAGATTTGCTCAAGATTATAGCCTTGTGATTTCTATTAACATTGATGAGTACCATGGAGCTAAATCCCCCTCACCACTTAGAAAATATACCCTTTAATACATGACTGTCATGCTAATTCCTTTATTTTTCTTTTGACTTTGTTTTGGTGTTCATGCTTCTACCAATGGTTTGGTCTTATTTATATTCATCAGAGGCAGTTTCCAATATTTAAAACAATTTTTTAGCTCCACAGCACATTGTGTGTTGAAGCCGTATGGACAAAATACTGTGGTTGATTGATTTGTTTGTTTGTTAGTTAAAAAGTCACTGTTCATTCCTTTTATAATCCAATGTTAAAAACAACAAAAATAATACAATCAAGAAAAACTATGAAGGATATTATGAATGCATAAAGATCCAAAGCAATTGTTTTAAAATTAATATCTTTTCATTAGAGGTGGTCAGAGTCTTTTACACCACAGAAAATTTTGACTTTTCATTTGAACCTGAAACTTTAAAGATGTTGGCTCTCACCTAAAAATCGAAAGTTTTTTATGAAAACACTATATTTTTAGCAAAGGGAAGATTTTTTTTTTTTGAAAAATGTGTTTAATTGAAAACCGAATTTTCCATCCAAAAAAGAGTTTTGATGCTAAATTTTCTACTGGCCCCACATGTTCTCACATTATACAACAGGACAAAAGAGGACAGAGTGCACATTTTTTTACTGTATCCCCATAATAATTTGATCTCCATCACCCTTGCTACCTTGTCGTTTTTTAAAGAAAAATCATTCTTGTTTTTGCAGTCTCAAATAATATGTAACTTTAACTGCAAATTGTCCTCATATCCATGGTGTTGGCATCCTGTGCCAATGCATCCTGAATATGAAGATTTCAAGAGAAAGAGTTCATTGTTTTGCTGATTAACGATGAAATTCACCCTCTCATTCATAGTTTGAGCAGTACAGTGTTGCACAAGGGGAAAATAATTGAATTGTTAATCTACTGCATTCTCTATACCCACTATTTAAAACATTAGTTTCAAAAGTATATTTATACTATGTTCTTCTGGAAGCCATGTATGCCTTCTAACAGTGGGGGGAAACAACCAGTTTGGGTGAATACGGAAGAGCAGGAAGGAATTAAGGTGAAGAAAGTAAACTATGTGGTAAACTAAATACCAGGAAGAATTGTATTACACAGATTATGAGGAGAAAAGCGAGTGTGAAAATGTGAACAAAGGAGGGATGCTCAGGAGCACATCCTGATGGAAACAGTCTATCTTTTGAGTACATGGAACTAGAGATTTGCAAATAAGACACTGCTACCTCTGAGACAACTAAACTAATTTAGTGACAGAAAAGGTAGGAAGGTCAATGTTGCTAAAAATTAAATTAAATCCATCTCTCTGTGCTCATAGAAGAGGATAGGGACAGATCCCAGAAACAGACATAAATGTCCCACAAGAGAAGGGATGCTGAAGAAAGAAAATACTGAAGAAAGACATGATCCTGTCAGATAATGTGCTCATCAAATTAGTATAACAAAATTTAATGACTGAGTGGCAGGCACTTCATACTATTCAAGACAGTGGGAAAGTGATGGAGGAGGTCTGCGGGAAGTTTTTTTTAGTATGACTGAATTTCCTCAAGCTGCTGTCTGCTATTTTTTTTAAAAAGTCTCTCTCTCCCCTTCTGTTTTCATCTTAAGCATTGGTAGCACACACTGAGCATGAAATTCACCACTGTGCAGAGGGCCAGCATGTTAAGCCACTGGTAAACCCTCCAAATGGGACTGCAGTGGCACGCCTGGCCTCTGCATAGGAGTGACACATTCACCCTGAGACACCAGCACCGCACACCATCAGTCAGGATAAGGTGGCATAGCACTTAAAATTAGACCCAACAGTCAACAGGCTGCTGTGGATCTATCCTCCCACCCATCCATAACAATGCCTGGAGCAAATGTCTGGCTGAGAAAGGGAAGGGTGAATTAATCAGTTAAAGCTTGTTCAGGGCCCCTGCACACACCAAAAAGTTTATTAACATACACATTTATTAATGAGCTTAACTAACGGTATTCAAACACAATGATGCAACACATAACTGAAAAAAGTCAGGAGCATTAGCTGGAGCTACTTCCAGTCATGTATAATTACATGAAACTCTCACTTTAGTAATTAGGGAAGTGAAATGAAATCACTTTATAATTAGCAAAGCTCTCCCTTCACCTGCATTGTCATAGATTCTCATTTATTTAGTCCTTTATTTACTTATGGTCCCACACCACTAGGTAAAGCTTTTCCGTGTGCATGCCATTATCTTGACATGGAGATTTAAGGGAAGGCAACATTTCCCAACAGGGTTTCTATCTTACAGCACAAAACTGTGCTGGCTCTCCTGGGCTTTTCTTATGTTGACAATTATATCTCCATTTCATTTAATCAGTACAAGTAGAGTATTGGAAGCATGTAGGGCTGAGTGAAGACAAAATCCTTCTTAAAAGACCTGAGCTGCCCTCAAGCCTCACTTGGCATTTTCCAGCCTCTTGTCAGAGCTTGAATTCTTTCTCACTGTGAGCCCAGCACAAAGCAGGAGCCTCTCAATGAACCATGTGGATTATTCTAAGGTGAAAGCAGCAAAGAATCCTGTGGCACCTTATAGACTAACAGACATTTTGAAGCATGAGCTTTCGTGGGTGAATACCCACTTCATCAGATGAAGTGCATCTGATGAAGTGAGTATTCACCCACGAAAGCTCATGCTCCAAAACGTCTGTTAGTCTATAAGGTGCCACAGGATTCTTTGCTGCTTGTACAGATCCAGACTAACACGGCTACCCCTCTGATACTATTCTAAGGTGATGACCATACATGAAAAGTAATTATTAATTCCACTCTGGATTTAGGCACTGGTTTCATTGCTATAATCCAGGGATCAGCAACCTTTGGCACACAGCCCATGAGGGAAATCTGCTGGCAGGTCGAGATAGCTTGTTTACCTGCAGCATCCACAGGTTCGGCCAATTGCAGCTCCCGCTGTTGCAATTCACTGTTCCAGGCCAATGGGGGCTGCAGGAAGCAGCACGGGCTGAGGGATATACAGGCTGCCACTTCCCACAGCCCCCATTATCCTGGAATGGCAAACCGGCCAGTGGAAGCTGCAATAGGCTGGACCTGCAGATGCTGCAGATAAATAAGCCATCCCGGCCCGCCAGCGGATTTCCTTGATGGGCTGCGTGCCAAAGGTTGCCAATCTCTGACCTAGTCACTGCCAGTTACTGCCCATCTCTTCCTCCCTTTCTATCTGCCTCTGGCTCCATACAGTGCATTGACAACCCATAATCTTCATACCTGATGCTATCTCTCTTCCTCTAGCTCAGTGAGATCCTGCCCCACTCCCTCCACTTTCTCCTACTGCTGCCTCCCTTCCACTTCCCCAGAAGATTTCACAGTATAGTACAATATATTTGACTATTGTCTTTCACCAGAGTTAATGTTTTCTTACATTCCCATCTGTCTCTGACACACTGAAATGCACAAATAAAATCAGATAGTCCAAATCATATTTCATTCACTATTGATAAAACAGGTAAAGAAGATGAAAATTTAAATATTGAAAAAGGGATAGGATTTGATTCAGGAGCACTAATCACTTGAAATTCCTAGTAAGCCAGAATAGTACTAACTTGAAATTACATGAAAACTAAGTTTGTTTATTGTTCCAAAGTTTAAAACCATTTTTCAAAGATACAAAGTAAAGTTGTAATTTAACACACACACACAGAGAAGCAGTTCTCTTTTCTCCCAATATACAACATACCCATAATTTTTATTTTAGCATGTTTATTCCACCTTAAAATATGGCTCCACCCTGAAAAGTGATTCTGTAAAAATGTCATTGTGAGGTTCAATGCCTATGATTTCTTACTGCATTCCAGATATATCAATTCAGTTTTTAGGTAAAACAATGTGGGGTTTTTTCCTTTCAGTCCTCAACCTGTAACATCAAGTTGGATTCCCTCTAGCTAATGTAAGGAACAAGTCAGAAATTCTGTTAATGATGAATGAGCCAGACAAGAACAGAGTTTATTCTGTCAGAGCTATTCATCGGCAAAAGGAGAAATAAGTTAGACAACCCTATTTGGTCAGTATAATAAACCAATATAACCATAAATATGCAGATAGACCCAACTGGGTAGGAGAGTTGTTAATTTGTGACCTGTATTCTCATTTTGACCTGATAATCCTTGAGAATACAGGGTTTTTTTAAATCAAAACAGGATTATACTCTCTGTTTGGGACTTCCATGTGGTCCATTTGCTAGACCGTGAGGAGGGCTGCGGCAGGAGCCATAAGAGGAATTCTGGCTGACTTGGACAGAATTCTGCCTGGCACTCTAAGACACCCCCTCCTTCCCTAGACAGTCCTGCTGTCTGGCCAAGCAGAGGGCAGAGCCCATCATATTGACTTCCCTTCAGTTCCCCTTGTGTAGCACTGTCCTTGGACAGTGTTTCCAGTCTCCATCTGGACTGGGCTTGGCCCCAGAACACTGAACAAGTTTGGGCTGGGCAAGTTGCTTGTGCCCCCTTTCCTCTTCTCTTCAAACAGCCAAACAGAGCCAGCCACAATGGAGGCCCACGTAGATTCTAAGTCTAAGTGGTTTCTAAGTCTACCATTGGGTTTGGATCTTAAGCTTTGAAAATCATCTTTTTTAAATGGAATTTGATAAACAGAAGTGGAATTTTGTGAGATAATGGGGAGTTATCAAAATTGCATATTATACTGTTATTTGAATTTGAGAAATTCTGAGAAATGACCGATTTTGCTATATATTTCTAAGAAACCAAAGCCCATGGACATTTTGCTCAGCTTTCATCTATTTCTAAATGATGGCCCAGGTTCACCTCCTGGGGTAAGCAGGTATATCTCCAGTGAAGCTGCAACCACAAACACAAGGCCTGAATTTGGTGCTATTTTTGCATATTGTACATAGAAATATAGTTCACAATTTATAGTATAGTTATGTTTTCTTAATGGCTTCTAAAAAATTAATGAACATAGATGGTTATAAGCCCATGAGGAGAAGGTATAAACCATGATTATAAGCAACCTATTGACCTATTGGACTCTAACAATCTATGACAGTTGATTAACCATTATTACAAGATCTATTTTTAATCCTTTATAAACCATTTATAAAGTTGTCAGGTCAATGGTCTTCCTCAAGGCTCATTTCTTTCACTGATACTGTTCAATGTGTGTTTGTTTACCTGCCATGCCCACAGGTTAGGCCAATCTCAGCTCCCATTGACCAGGCCAATGGGGCTGCGGGAAGTGGCGCAGACTGAGGGATGATATGCTAGCACATATACTGAGAGAGAGCCATTTATAAATGGAACCTTAATATAGAGTATGACTGATTATATACGCATTAATAACCAGAAAATGACATTGTGCAGCCATCTTTATGACCAATTGTACTTTGAATTAATGTCACAAATAGCCTTTGAGTTTAATTATTATATTCATGTCATAGAAAGATGCTACTAGTTACTGTTGCGTGTTCATGATGAATAAATCATATTATGCCTGACAGACATTCTGTAATTTCTTTGTCATGGAGTGTAATGTTGCATATAAAGCACAGCTCTGCTGAGCTACCAGGTATGACTTGATAGAATGTCACTATCTTTATGGAAATTGATTTTTTTCTGGTAATTACTTTTTACAGATTATTGTACATTTTATTAATGGTTAGGGAGGTAGCTTGTAAACTTTTTGAAAATAAAATAAAGGAGAGCTTTTTGCTGGGTATAGTTTTTACTTCATTCAGATCAATTCAATCAACCAGTCCTGTCTTGCACTGAGAAAGATGTGGCTGCATCTCTGAAAGGGATGTGTAATGAACTGATAGGTAAACTAATGCAAATCAAAAGCCAATCAATGTGTCCCCGGTTCACCATAAACGTCAAGGTAAAATTAAAAGTTTCTGAAGACAAAGAAAGCTTCTAAGTCATGAACCATGAATTTGCTGCAGCATGTCTGACATTTGTGAAATTTATAGCCAGCCACTGTCAGACTAACTTGTAAATACTGCTATGATCCAGAAGCGATATTTCAATTCCTGCTATGAGTGGGTAGGTCTAAGATGCTAGTGTGTAAGAGCAAGGTGTCCAGATAACGTCACCTCAGACAATGGAGCAGTTATATTATTGGTGTAGATGAAGGAACTGAGGGTCACAGCACAGCTTAGTGCAGGGCTGCACCAAGTAGCAGTCTTTTAGGTAATAGTAGACAACATTTTCAGTGGCTTACTTGTAAAGTATATTTTCAGTAAATTGTGTCATCTTTGATCTTCATGCCTTAATACATAATTATGTTAAATGCCACAACAGTGCTGGGTGACATTTTTGTATCCAAAATGAAACTAGCACAAATGTATCATCGTCTTAGAAAAGAAGCTAAAATTGCTGGAAGAGGGGACGATATTTAAAATCATCAGTGATGCCCATTTATAGAGCTGAGCAGCAGTAATGTATGTAAATGTCTTCCCGTCCTCCATTGCTGGTGTAACTAAAGGTAAAGTGTAAACTAAAAATCTCCACGTTGCATTGGGCATTCTCTAAGGATAGGTAGCAGCTTACTGGTATAAGAATGAGATGTATGTAGATGTATCTGCATTAGCTCTGCTGTTGCTAATGCACTAAAAATAGCAGTGTAGCTGGGGTAGCATGAGCAGTGGCTTGAGCTAGCGGCCTGCATATGTACCCAGGGGGTCCGGATGGGTATGTTCTCAGGCGGCTAGCACCAGCTGCCACCCATTCTATCCCAGCCACTCTGCTATTTTTAGTGGGCTAGCTCAAGCAGAACTAGCATGGGTGCGTCTACATGAGCTTGGAATCGCATCTCCTAGTTCAAATGTTGATGTACCCTGAGGGGTTGTATGCTGCTGTCGGTCATGCCTACCATGTAAAATTAATAGCCATAGCAAAGCCCCTAGTGGGATTCATAGTGTCTGGTTCTCTTCCCTTTTCAGGATAAATACCTTGTTTTGAGGTATTCTTCCCCCCACTTTCTTTTTTTGGGGGGACAACAGTTTGGAGATGGAATTGCATTTGGAGAGATCATAAGAATAAGTGACCATTTCTTGAGATTTGAAAGGACTATTGGGGCTGGAGAATACATTTTATATATAAAGCAAAGAAATTATAGACTCATAGACTTTAAGGTCAGAAGGGACCATTATGATCATCTAGTTCTGACCTCCTGTCACAATATGTAGGCCCACAGAGATTTCTTCAACCCACTTCCACACATCTATAACAAACCCCCATAACTATGTCTGGTATTGAAGTCCTCAAAATTGTGGTTTGAAGACCTCAAGCTGAGAGAACCTCCAGCAAGTGACCTGTGCCCATGCGCAGAGGAAGGTGAAAAACCTCCAGGGCCTCTGCCATCTGCCTGGACGAAATTCCTTCCCGAACCCCAATTTGGCGATCAGTTAAACCCGAGCCATGTGTGGGCAGATCACACAGCCACACCCAGGAAAGATCCTGTAGTAACTCAAATCCCAACCCATTCTAACATCCCAATCACAGAACCACTGTGCATACTTACCTGCTGATAATCAAAGATCAATTGGCTAAATTAATTGCCAAATTAGGCCTCTCTCATCATACGCATCCCTTCCATAAACTTATCAGCTTAGTCTTGAAGCCAGCTATGTCTTTTGCCCCCACTACTCCCCTTGGAAGGCGTTCCAGAACTTCATCCTAATGGTTTAAGAAACTCTTCATAGCTAATCTTCCAAGTCTAAACTTCCTAGGTTGTCCAGTTATATTCCATTTGTTCTTGTTGTTCCACATTGGTACTCAAACTTATAATAATCTCTCCTCCCTGATATTTAATCCCTCTGATTATATTATAAAGAACAATCATAATCTCTTAGCCTTATTTGATTAGGCTAAACAAGCCAGCTCTTGAGTCTCCTTCATAAGGCAGGTTTTCCACCTTCTCCTCACTCATCTTGTACCCCTCCCCACCCTCCCTCCCTCCCCCCCCTCAGCTCCTTGACCTTTCTCCGCCCCCTTCCCTTCCGAGCCCAGCCCCCCCTCACCCGCTACTTCCAGCACCTGGTCCCTCACCACCCCTTGCCCTCCCCCTCACCCCTATACCATCTCTCACCACCTCCTACTCCTCTGGCCCCCCCATCCGTTCTTCCCGCCCACCTAAACCCCTTCTTCATGCCGCACTACTCCAGCAGCTCCTGCGCCCCTCTGATCACACTCCCCCATCTCCAAGGCTCACTTCTGCCTCTCTCTGTACCGTTCCACTGTAATGTCATCCTTCATTTAAAACATGGCAGAAACTCCAATATTTGTTGAGGTTAAGTCCTAAATGAACGACTGAACAACCTTCCTATCTTCAGCTGATAATACTGTCTTGATGTACATTCATTTAATGCCATTTCAACTGCAGTTATACGTAGACCGGTTCCCAATCTTCCTGAGGAGTCCCGTCTCCTCACTCTGTGTTTAGCTCCAATATGATCCCTCAATTACATTTTTTAGAATCCCAAGCTGAGTTGGGATTAATTATATGATAATACTATACCTCAGGCACAGATCCCAATTGTCTATTTTAGCTACCCAGCGTCATCGCAAACTAACATCTCTTTTTGTGCCAAGGTCAATAATAAAAGGTTAAATAAGATTGGTCCCCAAACTGAGTCCCTGAGGACCTCCTTTAGTACCTCCTTCCAGCCTTGACAGTTCACCTTCGTACGACCTCGTGTAGTGCCCCCCTTTAACCAGTTCCTATCCACCTTTCAATTTTCATATTGACCCCATCTTTCCCAATTACTATAATTCCCCATGTGGAACCATGTCAATATGCCTTACTGAATCGAGGTGAAATTAGAGTCCATGCATTTCTTTGTCTAAAAATCTGTTAGCTTCTCAAAGAAGGAGAGTCAGGTTGGTTTGGCATGATCTAGCTTTGTACAAATCTGTTGTAATTTTCCATATTACCGTTGACCTCAATGTCCTTAATTTACTTTCCCTTCAAATTTTTCCAAAGACGTACTACTAACAGATGTCAGACTACAGGGCCTAGTTACTCGATCATTTTTTTTCCCTCTTTCTTAAAAATGAGGAAACTATGTTAGCAATTCGTCCGGTCGTACGGTACAACCCTGAGTTACTGATTGTGATTAAAATCTTGCTAATGGGCTTGCAAAATTTCATGTGCCAGTTCCTTTATATTCTGGATAAGATTATCTGGGCCCTCTGATTTTGTCTGTTAAGCTGTTCGATGTTGTGGCTTCATACTGGATGTGTAATATCTACCTTCATATCCTCATTCCCATTTGTCATCCTTCCTCATCCCTAGAGCCCTCATTAGCCTTATTAAAGACTGAGGCATAAGTATTTATTTTGATATTGGGCAAATGGCTAGATTATTCTTTAACCCCCTTCCATCCTCAGTGTTTAACGGTCCCCTTTCTTTCTTTGTTTTCTTCTTATTTATATGGCTATAGAACCTTTTACTATTGGTTTAATTCCCTTTACAAGGTCCAACTGTATCTGGCTTTAGCCTTTTCACTTCATCCCTACATGTTCTGACCTCAATAAGGTAGCTTTCCTTGCTAATCCCGCCCATCTTCCACTCCTTGTAGGCTTTCTGCTTTTCTTTAATCACCTCTCTGAGATGCTGCTCATCCAGTTTGGTCTACAACTCCTGCCTATGATTTTTTCCCCCTTTCTTGGATGCAGGCTTCTGATAGTTTCTGCAACTTTGACCTAAAGTTTACAGGCCTCCTCTGCCTTTAGATCCGCAAGTTCTTCAGTCCATCCACTTCCCTAACTAATTTCCTTAATTCTTTAAAGTTAGCCCTTTTGAAATCAAACCCTAGTCCTAGATCTACTTTTGTTTATCCTTCCATCTAGTTTGAACTGAATTAGCTCATGATCACTCGAACCAAGGTTGTCCCCTACAACCATTTCTTCTATGAGGTCCTCACTACTCACCAAACCAAATCTAAAATGGCATCCCCTTTGTTGGTTCTTCAACTACTTGGTGAAGAAATCCTCAGCTATTGCATCCAGAAAAATCTGAGCCCTATTATTGTTACTAGCACTTGTCCTCAGTCTATCTGGGAAGTTAAAGTCTCCTACGATCACACAATTCCCATTAGTGTTTACTCATAAAAACATCAGAGGTCTCTATCCATATCCAAAGCAGATCCCTGCGGTCTGTAGCACACCCAAGCACTGTCTCAGGGAGGCTCTAGTAGCTTTCTTTCCCAATGTGATTTTTTGCCCAGACAGACTCTGTCTTATCCATTCCATCACTTATTTCTTTACAGTTAGCCTCATCATTGATATACAATGCTACTCCACCACTTTTGCCTTTATTTCTGTCTTTCCTAAACAGCACATAGCCTTCAATACTGTACTTCAGTCATGACTACTATTCACCATGTTTTCTGTTATCTCTATAACATTCGGTTTCACTTCCTGCACCAGTAGTCTGGTTCCTCCATTTTGTTACTAGGTCCTCACATTAGTTGTTAAGACATCTTAATTTTTGCCGTTTGGCTTCACTGACATTCTTTATCTGGTTAGGCACAGACATTCTACCACCAGTATCACCTATTAGACTGGTATCTATGCTACCCTTCCTCCTTATGTCCATTCTTCTGCCCATGGCTGTATCCTCTCTTACTTTGTTTTCTTCCCTCTCTGTGTTAAATTCCGGCGTGGAGATTACCTGGACATCTCCAAATTCCTAGTTTAAAGCTCTCTTAATCAGTTGGGCAAGCCTCCATCCTAGAAGTCTATTTTCCTCCTTACTCACATGAAGTCCATCCCAAGAGAACAGTCCTCTGTCCATAAATGCTTCCCAGTGGCCATACATCCCAAAGCCCTCCTTATAGCACCACTGCCTGAGCCATCTGTTGATTGCCATAATCTTGTCACACCTTTTTTGCCCTTCTCCAGGAACAGGCAGAATCCAACTGAAGATCACCTGAGCCTCGATTTCCTTAAGCGTCTTCCCCAGCCTGGCATAGTCTCCCTTGATACGTTCCAGCAAGAATCTAGCCATATCATTCATTCCCACATGAAGGACAATCAACGGATTCTTCCCCACTCCCGTTAGGATCCTCTTCAGCCTCAGTTCACATTCCATATCTTAGCACCCAGCAGACAGCACACCCTTCTATTCTCTGGATCAGCTCTAGTTACAGGCCTGTCTATTCTTCTCAGTAAGGAGTCCCCAGTCACATAGACCTACCTTTTCCTGGTGACAGTGTGATTCTCCAGTCTATCCTCTGCTCCCACTGGCTGCAAGTCCTCTCGATTCCTATTCGCCCTTGCAATCCTCTGCAACCCATCCTGTATCCTTCTGGGGCTCATATTTGGTGTTTTCTCCATTGACTGTTCCCCTCTTCCTGTAGGGCTAGTTGCTCTTCTCTTTTTCCTTGCCCTCTCTCCTTCAGCGACCACCTGCTGTGCCCCTTCTTCATTTTCCAAATCTGCAAACCTGTTTGCTTAATTTCTATTCACATTAACAATTGAGAGTGTTTTAAGTGATTAATGCACCAGGAGACTATTCAAAGCTTAGCAATGTTTAGCAGCTTCTGGGTAAGTGCATTTTGATTTCTTCCTATGAAGGAAAAATGTTGTGTATGAGAGAGCATTAGACGGTGCCTTGTCAATTTATATACTTGCTACAATTGCACTCATAACTCTTTCTCTCTTTGTCATTTGGCTTTATAGCTCCATTTTAACTTTTCCCCTTTTATGATCATATAGATATGGCTGCTCAGCTGCATAAATATCTTAAAAGTAAATAGTTAAAATGTGCTTTACCCTTCAGTATGTAACAACTGCATAGAACCGTCATTGCAATCACATTTTAACGTGCTGTACACCTGTGGCTTGATAACAGCAAGTTTGGTTGAATACGTAGTGAACAAAAGTCCACTAACATATTTTAAACTGTTCTCTTTTCTGAATTATATTATAGCTCAGTGTCCTTTACCTAGTCTCTTGACATAGGTGGTGAGAGTCTGAGTATAAATTTTCCTAACATATCATAATTATAAAAGTACTAAATAATGTTTTGATCACCCTCTGGGACAGTAATAAACAGTCCTCAAAATTTATTTTTTCTTACCTAGAGTGGCTACACATTAAGCCGCAGCATATAATTAGCATGAACAAAATAGAATAGAATCCAGTACAATGTTATTTATTATTTGTTATTTTATTAAACTATGTTTGGACACTGCATACACCTTTTGTTTATTAACTTATAACTGGTGGCAGTGGCAGCAAAACAAGTGAGTGTTAAAACATAAGTAATGTTAAGAACTGAGAAAAGACAGCTGAACATTTTTACTTGATCAGAATCATAATTTCCAGGATTTTCTGTTCATCTCTCAGTCCCTTCCTTCAGAACCTTAATCTAACTGCTGTCGCTTGTACTCATTCAAATGCTTTATTTCAAACATTTTTCATGGTAACATATGCCATATGTTTATTACTATTTACCTGTCGTAGTTCTGCCTAAGTTCCCTGTTCACTGCCTGTTCCATCAAAGCACTTAAGCTTGTCCTTAACTGTAAGCATGTATGTACAATAGGCCCCATTCTTGCAAAGGCTACAATGGAGCTTGGTATTCTCAAAGTTAAGCATTTGTGTGAGCCTTTTGCAGAATTAAGGCCTAGGTGCATTGCTAGTTTGGAGACTTGTTCCCAAAATCCTGTTTCTTTTTTTAGGTTCTGGTTTTAGGTTTAGGTTCACCAAGGTGAACATTTGACCTTACACAATCTCCTGCCTCAGTTTCCTCATCTATAAAATGGGGTTCATGATACTTACCCTCCTTTGTAAAGTGCTTTGAGCTCTACTGATCAAAAGCATTATATACAAAGTAGGTGTTGGTGGCGTTATTATTACAATACAACTGTTACAATCCTATTATTACAAACCCTTTTATAATTTTGGAAATCTTTTATTGAGTCACTTTGTATTCTCCTGTTTCCTAAGAAGAATAGAACACAGTATCTCAACTTCTATGCAAAATAACTACACTTAATTGATTCATTTATTTAATTAATTTTGTCTCATTTTCTGCAGTATGCACAATGGGCCCTATATGTAAATTTAATCTAAAATTGTGACTTTCAAAAGATAAAAGATTTTTAGTTTGTTTGTTTTGGACAGAATGAAGATCTTTACTAAAACTGCAACTTTGCTTACCCCCATTCATAGCTGTGTTAAGTGACTCTTATCATTAAAAATGTAAGTATTTCACCTTTGACTTTAATTAATTGACATAGGCCGTGAACTTTTTACATTTAAGGGAAAAAAACCTTGTTTGATTGCCAAGTAATTTGTCTCTAGTTCATACAGTTTTTGTTCATTATAAAGAAGCATTGAAGTACAGCTCAATACAAGACAGAGGGAACAAAGCTCATTTTGTATGGTTCTTCCGTTTCATTTTAAAAACATAGCTTTTTAATATTAATCACTTATCTCTTATAGAAAATAGCCTTCTGGGAAAAATCTGCTAAAGGTTTTTAGTTCTTTTAGGGTAATATTTTTAGATCAATTTAATCAGTTTGTTTCATTTCAAAAGCCTTCTTATTGTTATCTGTTCCAACAAACATTCAGACAATTAATAAAACATATATTTGAGACATAACAAAACAATGAGTGAATGGATTTGAATTGGGTGATGGTTTAATGAACAGGTTAAGCACTGAATTTTCACCTATTGGACAGTAGGTCAAACCAAAAACATATAAGCATGAAATGTAACAAATATGGGAGCTAGCACAAAACTAGTAGGTAGGTGAAAAGTAGGGTTGCATATTATCCCTCAGTTCCTAAAGATTCAAGTTAAAATTTTAGTTTAGATCATATGTGAAAACATCTGGTTGTCTGTGCAGAAATACTGAAGACATGACTGAAAAAACTATGCAGGAGAGACCCAGTGGTGTAACAGCTTTTGGAGGTAAGGACTCAAATGTCTGGACAGACCTGCAGGTGGAAGATTGTTCCTCTGTGCTGGGCTCAAGTTGGAGATATTACTCTATCATATACATGATATTCCAGAGGCGAGATTCCAGAAGGCTGGAAGAGGGCAAATACAGTGCCAATCTATAAAAAAAGGAATAAGAACTGCCCTAAAAATAACAGACCAGTCAGCTTAACATCAGAATCCAAAAAAAGAATGGCGCAAATAATCAATCCGTTTACAAACACCTAGAAGAAGATAAGATGATAAGTAAGTCAGCATGAATTTTTCAAGATCAAATTGTGTCAAACCAAGATAATATCTTTCTTTGACAGGGTAATATGCCTTTTGGATAAGGGGGAAGCAGTAGATGTGATATATCTTGACTTTAATAAGGCTTTTGATATTGTCTCACATGACCTTCTTATAAACAAACTAGGGAAAGATAGCCTAGATGGAGTTACTATAAGATGTGTGCATAACTGGTTGGAAAACCATTCCCAGAGAGAAGTTATCAGTGGTTCACAGTCAGACTGGAAGGGCATATTGAGTGGGGTCCCACAGGAATCAGTCCCATTCAATATTTGCATCAATGATTTAGATAATGTCATAAAGAGTACACTTATAAAGTTTGAGGGCAAAACCAAGCTGGGAGGGGTTCCAAGTGCTTTGGAGGATAGGATTATAATTCAAAATGATCTGGACAAACTGGAGAAATAGTCTGAAGTAAATAGGATGAAATTCAATAAGGACAAATGTGAAGTATTCCACTTAGGAAGGAACATTCAGTTGCACACAGGGGCGGCTCCAGGCACCAGCGCACCAAGTGCATGCCTGGGGCGACAAGCCGCGGGGATCACTCTGCTGGTCGCTGTGAGGGCGACAGGCAGGCTGCCTTTGGCGGCTTGCCTGCGGAGGGTCCGCTGGTCCCACAGCTTCGGCGGACTTCCCGCAGGCATGACTGCGGAGGGTCCACTGGTCCCATGGCTTCGATGGACTGCGGGACAAGCGGACCCTCCGCCGGCAAACCCCCGAAGGCAGCCTGCCTGCTGTGCTTGGGGCAGCAAAATGCCAAGAGCCGCCCCTGGTTGCACACATACAAAATGGGAAATGACTGCCTAGGAAGGAGGACTGCAGAAAGGAATCTGGGAGTCATAGTGGATCACAAGCTAAATATGAGCCAACAGTGTAACAGCAAACATCATTCTGTGATGTATTAGCAGGAGTGTTGAAAACAAGACATGAGAAGTAATTCTTCCACTCTACACTGTGCTGATTAAGTCTCAGCTGGAGTATTGTGTCCAGTTCTTGGTGCCACATTTCAGAAAAGATGTGGGCAAATTAGAGAAAGTCCAGGGGAGAGAAACAAAATGATTAAAGGTCTAGAAATCATGACATGTGAGGGAGATTGGAAAAAACTGGGTTCTTGTTTCTCTGGAAGAAAAACTAAAGGGGAGACATGAATAAGAAGTTCGTCTACATAAAGGTTTATTACAAAGGAAGGGGGTGAAAAATTGTTCTTGTTAATCTCTAGGACAGGACAA
This sequence comes from Chelonoidis abingdonii, assembly GCF_003597395.2. Classification (NCBI taxonomy): domain Eukaryota; kingdom Metazoa; phylum Chordata; order Testudines; family Testudinidae; genus Chelonoidis; species Chelonoidis abingdonii. Next base: position 224,112,115 of record NC_133769.1, read on the forward strand.
GAAGAAGTGGGCTAAATTGCAGCAAAGGGGCTTGAGGCTAGGTGTTAGGAAAATCTTAACTAACTGTCAGGGTAGTTAAGCGCCTGGGAGACAAGATTGACTAGGGAGGTTGTGGAATCCTCTCGTCATTGAGATTTTTAAAGACAGTTAGACCAAAAACCTGTCAGGAATGGTCCTATTAATTATTTAGTCCTGCTTGAGCTTGCAAGGGACCTGGAATTAGATGACCTGTTGAGGTCCTTTTAGTCTCATAACACGTTTATGGTTCTATGATTCTATACTATTGTACTCACCTATTTAAAGAAAGATGTATTTTGTTTTTTAAAAGGCTTAAAAAATGTAGTATGGCAGATAAATGCTTACAAGCAAGCTTCTTTCAGCTGTTTTAAGCAATCCGCAGCCCTTGAGTCCCACTTATGTACATCCTTGTGAATGCTTAAGACTCTAAAAGAAAGATCCCTTCTGTTGTGATGCAATGGTCTAAGAAGAGAACCTACAGAGAAACACACACTGTCATGGTACAGATTCCCCACTCTGAAACTTAGCATGCCAAAAATATGGGGAGTTACCAGAGCATGAATTCCTCTAAGTTAATTACCAGCTTAGAACCTGTAGCGCTGCTCCCACCAACCCAGAAATTTCCACGTGCCTGTACACCATACTCTGGTCCCCCCCAAAACCATCTGCCCTAGGCGCACCACCCCAAGACCCAGACCCCTCTGCATCTTAACAACCAAGGAAAGTAAAACCTTTACCCACCGTTGCCCTCTCCCAGGCTCCCTCACTGGGGTTACAATGGAAGAAATATCGTGATTTCAAACTCCTTTGAATACACAACAAAAGACAATTTACCTCCTCCCATCCTCTCTTTCCCCCTCTCTCACGACTCTTCCTGAGCAGTACAACAAGCTAATCCCTGACACAGAGAGCTGCCTTCTCTCCCCTTCCCTCCTTTCTTCCACGTCAATTCCCTGGTGAAATCCAGAACCAGATTCCTGGGTCTCACAGAAAATAAAACAAACAAATCACAGGTTTCTCTCAACAAGAACGCTTTTAATTAAAGAAGAAAACAGATAAAAATTATCTTTGTAAATTTTAAAGAATGGATTAGGCACATTGGTCTATATCAGCAATAGACACGTGGGAATACGCCCTCCCAGCCTAAGTATTCCAACGTTACAAATTAAAATCCTTTCAACAAAAAAAATACAAATTTTGATACTCTTTACAGCAAATAAACAATTAAACTCACCTTCCAGCCAAATGACATTTGCAATAAAAGAAAACAAACATAAGCCTAAACTCGCTTTATTCTAACTATTTGGAAATCTTATAAGAACCTGTATCAAGGAGATTAGCGAAGAGAAACCTGGGTTGCACCTTCTGGTCACTCTGAGCCCCAGAGTGAACAAAACCTAACAGGCACACACTCAGCGACAGAAACTTCCCGCCCCAAGATTTGAAAGTATCCTGTCTCCTGATTGGTCTTCTGGTCAGGTGACAGCCAGGCTTACTGAACTTGTTAACCCTTTACAGTCAAAGAGATATAAAGTACTTCTGTGCTATTAATTTTTCTTATCTCTTTATGAACCACCATAAAGAAATCAGTTGCTGGCTGCCTGCACACATGGTGGGTAATACAGCTGTGCAAAAAGTTTGCAGTTAACTGGAATCCCAGTTGTCAGAGGTGCTAACACATTTGTGTATATCAGAGCAGGTTCCCTGAACAGACCACACAGTCTGAGGAAAGTGCTCAACAGAGTCACATTTAAAGGAGCTTTTCCTGAGGCCCCAAAACACACATACTGTAGCTGGACTCAAAGAGTTTTCTTATAAGCTTAGATTCATGAAGAAACAGAAACTCCATATTAGCCTGAAGGGATTGGTTCACTGTCCCCATGTACTGAACTCAGGGCCAGTGCAAGGATGTTTCGCGCCCTAGGCGAAACTTCCACCTTTCGCCCTCCCCTATCCCCGAGCCCTCGCTGAGGCACCCCCCTGCGGCAGCTCCCCCCTCCACCCTGAGCCCCCACCCATGGCAGTCCCGCCCCTCCGCCCTGAGGCACCCCCCTGCGGCAGCTCCCGATCCCCCACCCTCTGTCCTGAGACACCCCCCCTGCCCCAGCTCACCTCTGCTCTGAGCACAAGCATGAGCACCCCGAGCACGCCGTGGCTGCTTCACTTCTCCCGCCTCCCAGGCTTGCGGCGCCTAAGCTGATTGGCACCGTAAGCCTGGGAGGCGAGAGAAGTGAAGCAGCCACGGCATGCTCGGGGAGGAGGCAGAGTAGGGGTGAGCTGGGGCGGGGAGTTCCCCTGCATGCCGCCCCTCCCCTTACTTGCTGCAGGTGGCCCTCTCCGCGCTCCCCTGCCCCAGCTCCCTCCGCCTAAATGCCAGTGGCGACCGGGGCAGCCAAAGATGTGGCCGCCATGGTCCCTGCCAAAGAAAATGCCACTCCCCAAATCCTAGTGCCCTAGGTGACCGCTTAGGTCGCCTAAATGGTTGCACCAGCCCTGACTGAACTGTGCATCATTTACAGACTTGTCTTTGGAAAGTTGACTGCAGGGTTGTTGAATGGAGAAAGACTGAGGGCCAAGTTGAGAACTCATTTAAAATCTCTACAACACCAGTACAATGAAGTGGGCTGGAAGGGATGTAAGGAAGGATAGAATTTGACCCTGAGAATAAAGCAAGAGTAATTCATAAGAGACCATATGCACTTGAGAGGAGCAAAGTCAGCAAATCGGTTAAGAAGAAATAAACTTTGGGCTGACTTTTTCAAAGTGTTAGTTGCTGAGGACTGGTTTTTCTGTGCTGTACAGAAATAGCTGCTTTTCTCACTTTCTTTTTACCAGCTTTTGAGACCAATATCAGCAAGATCTCAACCTGAAACAGAGAAAAAGATAAAACAAAAAACTAATAAAAAGATGATGAAGGGTATATTCACAGATGGAAAAACTGAATGAATATTTCACATAGTTGATTTTGCTGGGTAAAATCAGGCCAATGAACAGTCGTTGTGCTAGAGATTCAGGCTACAACCCAGATTTCCAGTGCTTGAAAAAATGAAATGCAAGACAGGATTCCTGAGAAAGAAGTATATAACTAATTCCTAATTCAGGGCCCTATCCCCTCTGCCACATGACCCTAAGAGACAAAACTCCTGCAGATCTCTACTGGGGAGAGGATTAACTTTGCTGGATAGTCCCCTTACTCTTCTCCTGACTTTATGATAATTCTGTAGGAGAACAGCATTGAGTTTCCTGTCTCCTATGCGGGCCTAATATTCACTGGACTAATTCCGCCTCTGCCACCCCCAGCCAATGGAGTGGGATAGGAAGTATACACCAGAGCAGAATTTAGCCCACTGACTATAATCACATTTTACAGTTAAGAGGCAAGCATTGCGTTTGCACCATTATTTCAATGGCATATGTCAGCATGAATTTCAGCACACAGAGGTTCTTTTAAAAATGAATCTCTCTCCACAGATACCTTTAACATCATCCCCTCCTCAGAGTCCCGAAAGCAGTGATTTCATAGGTAATCAGCCCACCAATGATACATCTGGAGTTCAGGCCCTAGCTTGTAGGGGTTTGGGTTCCATTATAGTGCTCAAGCTGGCCCTCCCCTGCTCCCCCAGCATGGGTCCTTCCAAGAGCTTCCCTTCCTCTTCCCAAATCCTGCCCCCACTTCTCCCTGTCCTTGGGTCTATCCTCTGTGATACTCCAAGAGTTCCCAGAATACCCACGTGAGCTCTGACAAGCTCTTTGTTGGGCCATCACTCCTAATTCTGCATGTTCTGAGGCTAAAGGAATTGTGTAAAGCGCAACACAGTATTTGAAATGAGCAGCAGTCTGTGGCCTACTCCCCGATCTATTGGGGACTATGATGTAATCCTGAACAGAAAAAACAGCCAAAAGAGGGTGCAACTAGGGAATATTTGGAGATTGTGAAAATGAGTTAAAGCCAGGCACAAACTATTTTGAGAACTGGAGAGAGATTATGGCTATATGTGATCATTTACATTTGAGCACATCTTACATCTTTTCTCCCCCAACCAGTATCATGATATGTCATGTAATCACAGTGAACTGTATTCTTGGTATTTATTAATCTATTTAAAAGGAGTGATTGTCTTGGATATCTGCAATTGAGTGTGACTGTTCATTGGTTTGTTGTGGTGAATTTGCTTTAAATTAATGAATAAACTTGTTAATTAATCTATAAGTAATGGCAGAGCTTGTTTCATAGCTCTATTAATGAACACATCAGCACAAACAGATTTTGTTGCTGTTCTGGTGTTCACAAGTGCCGAGTCACACAGACCTTCCCAAATGAATGCCAATGAAAAGCCCTTAATACATTTCACTTCAATTATTCTAAATTCTAAAATATTGTGTGCATAATTTTAATTGTTTGGCACAGAATTCCTTCAGGAGTAAATGCCGTTGAAAACTGTAAATGGAACCTCTCTGTTTTCTTCTTCTGGTATCGCATTAGCTTGGCTGCTGTGCTCAGCAGCTCATCGTTCCACTTTAGATTCTTAGCTCTCTTTCAAAAGCTCATGTAAGGGTAATATTCTCCCATACACTCCTGCAAGCACAGGAGTGTCAAAACAAGCACATCCCAGCAGGGAAATGAGAAGAGGGGAATGTCAGCTACATACATGCTCCTCCTTTTTCTGGCATGGCACAAAATCCTCTTCACTGGGACAGCATGTGGCCAGACCTCTCTTGGTTTCAATAGGCAAGGCAGCAACAAAAAGTAGTGGGCAAGGCAGCAGGTACTTTCCAAAGCATACTGCCTTGGTGAGCTCCCACATGTTGAGACAAATATCCGATCGGGTGTCAGTGATTGGCAAATCAGCCAGTGGGGGCTCGTCTGCTGAAGAGCCATGTTACCCAAAGGAAAGTGGCCCAACATGGTGCTGCACAGAAGCATAAGGTTACAGTCACTCAGATGGATGCAGCCCTCCTGCTATGGGAGAAGACAAAAGCCATTGTGAGCCAGAGCATGTGGACTTTCTTGTCCCCTATGTGAGAAAATCTTGCAAAAAGATGAATGTGGAAAGAGAGGACTATGGAATTCTTTGGAGAGAGGGTGTATGTTCTATATTCTGCATTGCAGGTGATTCTTATTAGTGATGCATAGAATGGGTCCAAATATTTTGATATTTAGACAGAAGATTTCACTATGTTTTATCCAATTCTAGTGATGAGAGAGAAGAGTTGGAAGAAAAGCAATTACAGATGTTCAATTTGAACATCTCTATATACTTTGTTAAACTTACCACAATAGCCTTTGACAGAAAAAAAAAAAAAAAAAAAAAAAAGGAAAGAGGAAAACTGAAAGATATCACTTTTCAGCAACATGGTAATTTAAAATATTACATGCACAGGGCAAAGAATTTCTAGGACAATTTAAGGCTTTACTTACAAACAAAAATGAAAAAGCTTTCTGGCTAAAGCAGTGCTATTAGTAAAAGTGTAACAGCTCCCAAAATATCATCTGATACACTAAGACAAAAGAGAATCATGCTTGCAATGAGCAATGGTAAATACAAAATCAAAGAATTGTGTAAGGATTGCAAAAACCAAAGACATGAAGAGCAAAGAAAAAAGTATTTGCTAATGGCAATTTTCCTGCCTTCACTAGGAACTAAAAAATGATTTATTGGTGCAGAAGTGTTTATGATGGAATTAAACAGAAATCTATAGATAAGCTGCTGGGCCCTGAGGCCCATGCAAATATTAAAAAACTCTACCAAAGGATTTGCCTCTCTTCCCCGCCCCCCCACCTCGAATCTTACCAATTTATTTAAGTTTCCTAGAGTCCTGTCAGATTTCAAAATTGAAAAATAAAAGCCATATTTAATTGATTTTGAAACCCATCAAAGAAAAACTGACTCTGCCTCTTTCTCTATTAAACTTTTATGTCAAGATATTAACCAAGAGGAATGCAAAAAGGCTAGACAGACTTTCTGCTTCTGTGACTAACTGGGATTAGACAGTCATTTCCCCCTCACAAAGTAGAGCACAGGGTTATGGAGACATATTGAACCCATACTGTTGTTGCTCAATGGCTTGCGGAAAGGGGTATCTCTGTGTCACTGTTGATCTTTTCCCTGGAATCCAGTGGATCTCCCTAGTGCACGGTGCAGATTCTCAGGGTGTGATCTGGACAAGAATGGGTCCTTAAATGGGTAGAGGCACATACATTCAGTGACAAAAGCGTAGTATATATAGTGTATATATTTGTTCGACTTACCTGAATTCAGCAATATATTTTCAATTAGCATTCTGTGTTTTAAAGAGGAAAGCAAAAGAAGACAGAAGCTAATCATAGTAGAAATCAAACATACAGTGTACTGTAGTGTTAAGAGAGTACTACACCGACAACTAAGCTTTCCTTAGCCTTCTCCAGCCCTAGTTCTGCTGCTTTGGAATGTCTAAGTGCCACAGCTGCTGTACCTTTCCTGATATGCTACGAGATTAGAAGACTTTGGTTCACAAGCGCTGACTTCCCTTACTCAGCACTGTGCCTCAGCGACACAATTTAGCCATAGCGTTCCCAAAGACATATCGGACTGTCACTTGGATGAACTCGGAGATCTGTATAATATCCTAAATTAGCTCTCATTTACAAGGATCCACTTCTTGAGTTGCATACATGAGAGACAAAATCAGACTACAAAAATGTCTTCTACAGAACACTCCTCATTTTTATACTGCTCTCTGATTGACAGCTTGAATATTCATCTTTCAAAAAGATGTCGTTGGACAAAAAAATGCCATCTGCACTAGAACAAATTCATGTATGCTTATTTTTTCCCCAAAAAAGCAATGAGACTTATCCAGACTTCTCAGGTACATGTCGCCATATCCTGGTTTCTGTAAAGTGAATGGGAATTATTTGGCCCTAGAACCCTATTAATGGTAATTAGCATTATGCATGCTAATCTGCAGAAGGAAAGATTCATTAATGGGGCTCTACCGGACTTTCTCATGTTATTTACTAACAAAACAGTCTCGCATGATATCCTTATCGATAAACTAGGCAAATATAATTTAGATGGGGCTACTATAAGGTGGGTGCATAACTGGCTGGATAACCGTTCTCAGAGAGTGGTTATTAATGGCTCCCAATCCTGCTGGAAAGGTATAACAAGTGGGGTTCCGCAAGGGTCTGTTTTGGGACCGGCTCTGTTCAATATCTTCATCAACGACTTAGATGTTGGCATAGAAAGTACGCTTATTAAGTTTGCAGACGATACCAAACTGGGAGGGATTGCAACTGCTTTGGAGGACAGGGTCAAAATTCAAAATGATCTGGACAAATTGGAGAAATGGTCTGAGGTAAACCGGATGAAGTTCAATAAAGACAAATGCAAAGTGCTCCACTTAGGAAGGAACAATCAGTTTCACACATACAGACTGGGAAGAGACTGTCTAGGAAGGAGTATGGCAGAAAGAGATCTAGGGGTCATAGTGGACCACAAGCTAAATATGAGTCAACAGTGTGATACTGTTGCAAAAAAAGCAAACGTGATTCTGGGATGCATTAACAGGTGTGTTGTAAACAAGACACGAGAAGTCATTCTTCCGCTCTACTCTGCGCTGGTTAGGCCTCAACTGGAGTATTGTGTCCAGTTCTGGGCACCGCATTTCAAGAAAGATGTGGAGAAATTGGAGAGGGTCCAGAGAAGAGCAACAAGAATGATTAAAGGTCTTGAGAACATGACCTATGAAGGAAGGCTGAAAGAATTGGGTTTATTTAGTTTGGAAAAGAGAAGACTGAGAGGGGACATGATAGCAGTTTTCAGGTATCTAAAAGGGTGTCATCAGGAGGAGGGAGAAAACTTGTTCACCTTAGCCTCTAATGATAGACCAAGAAGCAATGGGCTTAAACTGCAGCAAGGGAGATTTAGGTTGGACATTAGGAAAAAGTTCCTAACTGTCAGGGTAGTTAAACACTGGAATAAATTGCCTAGGGAGGTTGTGGAATCTCCATCTCTGGAGATATTTAAGAGTAGGTTAGATAAATGTCTATCAGGGATGGTCTAGACAGAATTTGGTCCTGCCATGAGGGCAGGGGACTGGACTCGATGACCTCTCGAGGTCCTTTCCGGTCCTAGAGTCTATGAATCTATGAATCTATGAATATTTTCCTCAACAACTTCCACTGCATTGGGTGCATATGTTCTTGACTCAAAACTACTAAGCAGATTTAGCTCAACAGCATATAGCATGATGTACACTTATGTACTTTTTTACCATTTTAAAGGGAAAATATATTAAACAGATTTCACTATCATATGTTGTTTTAAAGCATATTCTATCCTATACTTTTCAGCTGTTTCCCTTCTCTTATATTTATTCCCAGATATTAATTTATTCTTGTTTTCCATCAGAGAAACACTTTACTAGACGAATTCTATTTTTGGAAGGTAAAGGAGGAAGTGGATGCAAGAACAGCTGGCATGCATAGAATTGGAGCGGTTGCTTTCTCTCTCATTCCAATCCTGTTTTGTGTCTGCAGCAAAATGACAGCTGTGCAAATGTACTAAGCTGTCCCTATTTTCAGGATATGCTGAACTCATAATTCAGTCCTAATGAATGTGTCATTGGAATCTAACAGGCTGTTTAGATTGCTGCTTCCGCTATTACGGAAGGACTGGATGCAAAAATAATACTGCATTAAATAAATAGCTATCACGTTAAGGGCAAGGAAATGGAGGCAGGGTGGAGTCTGACAAGTGGTAGAGTGGACTGCGGAATGATTTGAGAGCTCTGCAAACCAGATACAAACACCCCTCTCCCTCACCCCCACTATCCGCTTCTTTTTTCAAGGTGCATTGTATTTGATGTTGGCTGAAATAGTGCAATTTTTTTGCAGGAATAGTTGAGCTCATACTGTATGGTAGATTAATATTTTATGTTATCCAGTATAGCAGAGACAGCACTATTCTTCAGTAGATGAGAAATTGGGTGACAGATGGTAAATTGTAATGGCAAGGGTAGAAAAGCAGCAGAACAGTATAGATTAGTGTCTGGGCATATAGTCCTTCAACTGTATACCTAAATGGCTTAAAGGAAGGTGCACCTAAACCACTAAGATGCTTTTGCAGTTCCAGATGACATAAAACAATACAATGAAAGGAGGATCTATTTTAGAAAGAAATATGTGAGCTAGGGAACAATGAATGAACAATGGCTCTCAAGTTTTAGTTTTAAAAGTTCTCATGTCTGGGGCAGAAAGAATCATAAGGACTCTCAACCAGAGGATCATGAACAAATATGGGGGGTTGCAAACATACTCCCTTCAATGGGGTATGTTGGCAAAAGGTCCCAGAATTATGAGAGAGGAAACTTACTTTTTTTTTCTGCTGTACAGTATGGAAAGATTAAAAGCACTGTCATAGAGCATATATTTTGTACCACTGTTAAGTTTCCTTAGAAGCAAGAATTTAGTCAGAAAAGGTGATGTACTGTACTCATTAGCCTCATGATAGCAAAGACAAGCACAATTGGAACTAGATTCTTCAAAAAGGATGTGGCTAAGGTGAAGCCAACATACACCAGCCAGCAAAACACACACTTTGGTGGACTTTCTGCCACCAAGAGCGCCATGGCCTAGGTTATACCAGCAGAAGCAAAGAGTGAAAGAAATACTCAATGGTTTTTCAAGAAAAGTATCACATTTTTAGTTTGTGATTGTCGGAAGTAGTGGTGAGCCATGTGAGAGGAGGTGCAGCAAAGAGATTAGATATGCATTGAGGTGAATGTGGAAGACAGAAGCAGACAAATTTCTTGGAATATGGGTGGGTTGGGGATTTGGGGAGAGACAAGAAGGCAGGGTTCTTACCGACTTGCTTTGTGGTGAATGAGACAGAGAAGGCAGGGAAACAGGACCACTGGGAACACAAATGAAATCTTATAGGTAGTTTCACCAATAACCAATATGCTGCTGGCCTGGTTTACCTTATTATATGTCAGTGTGACACGTAGGGGTGGCCTACACAAGGTCATCATGAAAGGGAATCGTCAGGAAGAATATGCACATTGTCCAATCAGAGATGAACCATGATATGACTCCAGTATTTCCTCCCAGTGATTGGGTCTGCACAGTCCATGAGTCTGAACATGTATCTCGAGAGACAAATGCCATCGCACAATGTGGACTGAACAACAGCAGAATGTAGTTAGGAGGTTGCGTTCTACCAGTGACCTGACCATTGCTGGCTGTAAGTAGCCTCTTTTTAAAAAACCTTTCAATTGTTTCTACTTGTTTATTTTGTTTTATCTGGTGTGGGGCCAAGTCTGCAATGAGCACTGTGATGATATCATGGCTGCAGCATCAGTCCCTTTTATAAGACATATTCACATTTTTCTGTGCTCTCAGTTTTCCCTCCAGGATCCAGTGACTTTGGCAAGGTGCCTGAGCCAGAGGAAGCAGGTCAATCTGGCCCAAGGATCAGAGAAGCACAAAGGTGGCTTATGGCCCCTGATTCCTGAGCTACACTGTGTTCATTGGCTGAAACCAGAGACCCGGCCCTTCATCTTCCCAAAGGAATGAATACATGTTATGCAGATATGATAAATATATTTTTAAGCTAGTGAAGGGTGAAAACTCATTAGGTTTGTAGGTTCATTTTGGAAAAGTAATTGTGATGACTATTCCATCAGATTCAGACCTGTCATTTCTAGACAACTCATGAGAGTTGGTTCAGTTTTTGGTTTTGCTTAGGTTAGAGAGAGATCTATTTTTTGAAGCTTCAGGTTTAGTTTGGTTCAGATTCAAGCTGATCACTATTTAAGGGAACAATGCTGCCCTGTACTAAACCTGGGAATCAGGAGATAGACATAAACCTGCTCCCTTTTTTTTCTCATATTACAGTGTATCACTTGAACCGGTTTTAGAGGCCCATCATAATTACACTTGTTACTGAACTACACTAAACAAATGCATTTTTTTAATATATAAACAATGTGATTCATCCAAAATGACACAAGTGTGTGATTGGCTCTAGTTCTTTTCCTGCACTGTCCATACCTATGTCTCCACTGTTTGATACTAGCTTGTTTCTTTCTTCCTCCTTTTTCAAAAGGCAATGCCTTCACAAGAAAATGTGATGCGTCTCAACCTAAGATATGTGAAATGTTGATGTGGCCCTTTGCATCAGATGACAAAAAGTATTTTGGAAAGGTTTTTGACATCAAGAAAGTATGAATCATAAGCTTGGGAGAGGAGGAGCTGGTCAAAGCAATTATAAACGATACTTCAAAGCAATATGAGAGGTTTCTGAAAGAAGTCAAGAAATGTAACATTGATATGATCTTCTGCCTTTTCTTTTTCTGCCACATTGATTATGTCCCCCCAAATCACACAGCCAGCACTCTATAATCTTGTGGAGGGGTTTCTTCTCTTGAATCTCAAAATGTGTATGTTCCCCCCCCCCACCCCCACCCCATTATTTTTACTATGATTGTTATGATAAGTTTTTTCTCAGCAGTGCTGGTAATTTCTTGGATGTGTGACCTGAATAGCTTTCACATAGCACATTCAATATTTATATAGCTATTTATCACTGGATTTTTTCTACTTCACATACCATATCCATCTAGAAACCTCAGGGACAATATCACAAAGCAGCAACCTAGACTTTTCTCCTGCATTACATTTTTCAACTTACAAATGGGGCTGCCCTCTTAAATCTGCTCATGATATGAAACAAAATCTACACCTATTTCACTTAAATTCTTCAATCTTACAGTTAATAAATGGAGCAACTGAAGACCTATGTGGAAGTGGGTTAGTTAAGGAAGAGATTAAATCATGCCAATTGCATATTAAAAGTGTAAATATGCCACCCTATGAACTCTGTCACAGCTATGTCAACTTTCTGTACACACTGAAACAAGAGTCATTTATTTTGCTTGAGTTTTGGTCATTCATACAGTGTGTACAAGATTTCTTTCCCCCTGCATATCCCACATTATGCAGTCTTCTTTTTAAATCCAATCTGTCTGTGTCAGAAGCACAGCAGTAAGTCTGCTTCTCTATATGAGGGAAATTGTTTTCTACTAACTGATGACCTCAGCTTAGCAGTTTCTTTTCCAGCATATCAAAGCTCACAGCCAGCCTTGCTGCAGCAAGTGCGCTTTTGAGTGGCTTTATGACATATAAAGACCCTCTTTGGCATTCACACTGTGCTTCTCTATTGTTTACAAGCTAGCAGTGTATTATTTATGGAAGTTGCAGGAGCTATGGCTTTCTTTTTTACCCAAAAGCTGCATTTTATCTTGTGGTGAGATTTTATGTGAAAGCTAATTTTTCAGGTTTATGTCCTTTTTGCATTTATTTGACAGGTTTTACAGTAGCAATCCCATGTTTCCATTTTTATTGCCATTAAAACCCATCTCTGAAAATTATTATTAACTTCAGCGTAGCTTTAACCCAGCTGATAAGATTTTTCTTAGCGTTCCTGTTTTGAAATGTCTTCAGACAAGATCACAGTGAATAAACTAATATAAATAATCTCAGTGAAGAAGGTCCATTTTGTTGGTCCAAAATAAAGCTACAGGTCATTGATTCACTTCAGCGCTGTAGTATGTAAATGGCAACACATGGCTGAGTAAAATGATGTTTGACAGTGCTTAAAATAATTACTGATTACATTAATCACAAGTTGCATTGACATGCGCTTGAATGGCTAATAGTGCCTGTGTTAAATGTTGCTGGTCGTATGCTCTTCCCTTCTACTTTCTTTCATAGAGATTATACATATCCAATAACAGAGGCTGGTAGCCCTATACGCATTTGGCCAAACTTACCCATGTCCAGCTGTCTACTTTCACCCCTGTGAGACTTAACTATAATATTATTTTTATTATTATTGTTATTGTTAATTTTGCAGCTGAATTCACTACCATGCTCTTAAGTTGTTTCCATTTAGATTTCTTTCCATAAGCATTAAGACGAACTGTGAGAAAGCTGTTTGCAGAAGTGAAAGATTTCACCCAATGCGAGCTGCAACTGGCTAAGAATGGGTATTTCATAGGTTCTTATTCCTGTGAATTATTAGTATTTGTATTGCAATAGCACCTACAGGCCTCAGTCAAGGCCCCGTTATGCTAAGCACCATACATACATATTAGTAGTCAATTAGAGCCCTGGAGGCAAAGTTTAGATTCAAGCTGCCATAGCTGAGGGATGTTTGACTCTGAGATTCTGATTGGGGGCCATCTCTAGTAAGGAGTATGTTGATGAGTGGTTTATTTCCTGTGGATGGATTGCTTTTACAAGTCTGGAAACGAAAAAGTTGTCCCCATGAGGCTCCTTTCCATCCCAGGCCACCTCACACAGGGTTTGTGTCCCTCAGACAGATGAGTTCTCCAGACTTCCTTGTCTCCCTGTCCCAGTCTTTGTGTTCATGGTGGACATTCCTGAGCCTGACACAGCCTGACACCTGGAATGCTTGAATGTGTGCACTATGAATCTGTAAACTGGCGATATTAGCACCCCTTAGACATACTGGAATGGCCCTTTGCTAAACTGCCAATATCCCATATTGAGGTTGAATGATTCCCAAGTACCTGTTTCCTCTCACTTGCTCTGAGGTATATGCCTGTAGACCAGAATTACAGCATTTTAGGGAGACTGAGATGCCAGATCACTAATATTGCTGTAGTCATGTCCACACCTGGGAGCACAGTGTTTGGTTTTGTGGTTGACTGGAGATGTAACTCGTCTGTCATGACTCTAGCTGTTTTCACATACAGTCAATCTTTTAAAATGTAATGTGACCCTGATCTGGGTGTGGATTCCACTGAGGAGAATGTTATGATTAAACACTTGCTTATAGTGGTGACAATCTCATATTGGGTATATATGACCTGTATGTGCTAATGGTCAGCGTGTTTTGAACATTTCAAATGAGACTTTCAGAGAAGTCCAGCACTGATCTGTCTCAGCCTCCTTTACTGTACCATTGAATGCAATGGAAGCAGAGTTGGGCCATCATTGAACATTTTTGTTCCGTGTTTGCTATGGTTGTTCCTTTCAGCTGTAGTCAGTCAGGGAGAGGATGGCAGCTTTATTCCTCTTCCTCGAGAAAATGGGTGATCTTCTAAAATGTATATAATAGCATTTGAATTTTAATGCTTCAAATCAATGACATTCCAGCAGGGGTTAGGCCCTATCTGAAGGCCCGTTGTGGCATTCCAGGTAATGTAGTGGGGGACAAGAGATCGGCCCAGGCTACTGTGATCTTCCTCCTGCCATAAATCCACGAGAGACAGGGTACTGTACTATGGCCACTGCTCATCTTGCTGATTATAATCACCTACTTGTTACCGTGTGCTCTGCGTGTCTGTCCTATTGATTGTTGTCGCTCATTTTATACTTAGCAGTGTCAAAGTTAGACTCAGGACTCACAGTTTGTCAGACCACTCTGTTTTATTAGCACAGCGCTCTGCTAATAC